>NC_140964.1:139415247-139437747 GCF_056783735.1 Eptatretus burgeri
CAGAGGGGAGAGCAGTACTCCATCAGGCTACGGACAAAAGCTTTGTAAGTGGTCAGGAGCTCAAGAGGGCCGAGGAAGGACTTAGCACGACGGAGGATTCCCAGTCGGCGACTGGCTTTTGAGGCGAGGTTGGAAATGTGACTTTCCCAGGAAAGGTCATGGCAGATAGTGAGACCCAGAAGCTTGAAAGAAAAGACTTCTTCCAGAGGATTGTTGAGAAAGTGGATGGGGGGGTTTTCTAAACGGTCCTTTCGAAGAGACATAGTGAGAGTGTGAGATTTGTCTGGATTGAAAGACATGTTCCACGTGTTGGACCAGTTTGTGATTTTATCCAGATCTGCAGTGAGCGAAGAAGCTGCTGCTTGCTGGTCTGAGGGATGACAGATGGTACGGCAGAGGGTGGAGTCGTCGGCAAAGAGAAATAGAGGATTTTCCAGAGAGTCCGAGAGATCATTGATGAAAACCAGAAAAAGAACAGGGCCCAGAACGCTACCTTGAGGAACTCCAGCCTGCACAGGAAGAGGGGATGAAAGAACTCCATTTAGGGAGAGGAGAGGAAGTCTGCGAGCCATGAGTGGAGATGGCCTTGAATACCATGGGAAGAGAGTTTGGTGAGTAGGGCAGGGTGCCAGACTGTGTCAAAAGCACGTGATATGTCCAGGGATACGGCTCAGATTTCCTGTCTGGCATTGAGGACCTCCATCCATTGCTGGGAGAGCAGAAGCAGCATATCCAGGGTGGAGTGACCTGGTCTGAAACCAAATTGATGATTGGAAATCAAGCCATTGGGGAAGAGGAAGGATTTCATGTCTGAAGCGATGATGGATTCCATGACCTTACTCATGATTGGGAGAAGGCTGATTGGTCTGTAGTTACAGGGATCTGTTTTTGCACCTTTTTTATGCAGGGCAGTGATGTTTGCTGATTTCCAAGCAGATGGCAGATGACCTTGGGAAAATGAGAGGGTGAATAGAACAGAGAGAGGGTGAGCAAGAGCAGAAGAGCAGGCTTTGAGGACACGTGGGCTGATGCCGTCTGGACCGGTTGCAGAATCTGACTCGAGGTTTGAAAGCAAGCTCTCCACCTTGTCAGGAGAAAAGGATACAGAGTCCAGGGACAGTTGGGTGCGACTGGGTAAAGTGGGTAGAGATAGTGATGGGTTTGGGACACAAGATTTAGCTGCAAACACCGAGTTTAGACATTCAGCTTTATCACGTGTGGAATCAGCGGTGTGGCCACTTGAGGTAAGGGAGGGGATGGAGGGGGAACATACACCAGAAACAGATTTGATTAAACGCCACCAGGATTTTGAGGAGGGAGAGAGGTTTGAGAGTTCACACTTGAGATGAGAAAGATGTTGTTTTCTGGCTCTCCTGAGGGTAGATACACACTTGTTCCGAGCTTTGTGGAAAGAACTGAGATTGCCCTCAGTTGGGTTTGCTTTCCATGAGGCAAAGGCAAGTTGTTTCAGGACAACTGCCTCACCACAAGCTTCAGTAAACCAAGGGCGGGAGGAAGGGTAGGACAACTGAACACGAGAGGGGATAAATCTGTGCATGAGGGAGAGCAAGTTTCTATGAAAGAATTCCTAAGATGTCCTTTATTGCCCCCCATTGTTTGTCCAAGTCTCCCCCTTCAACTCCACTGTTGGTGTTCCATACACCTCCATATATATATATATATATATATATATATATATATATATATATATATATATATATATATATATATATATATATATCACTATATCTCTCCCGACTGTTCCTTTTGTCCTGTTACATCCTGATGCAATCAGTGTACTAGCTCTTCCATGAGCTTCAACGCTGTATACAAAAAAGTGACTTTTTGTGAATTTGCTGTTTGCTGCAGAGAAGGAGAACACAAGGTTCAAGTGGTTGTTTGGAATGCTGTAAGCTCAGTGTCCATCTTTCAGAGTGTATTTGCCGTCCCTCGACCATGCCAACCCCCAGAGGTCAAACATCGTGGTCCCCAAAACTTTACAGTAAGAGGGTTGTTTATGTGGTCTCGCGTTACTGTTACACGTTGCAGAAAAAATAGAAATCTAACTTTACCTCACCTGCCTCTTTTGAAAGACAATCTAAATCGTTGTGGTGATGACAACCTCTTCTTCAGCTGGTTTGCTCGAAGCCTCTGGAGCTTGCTGTTCCCCTTGAGACTCCGAGCATCAGTTGCAGCATATCTCGAGTACTGCAATACATCTGGCATCTGGAAGATGCAGCCGGTCACACGATTCAATTGTCCACATCTGTTGGTACAAACGGCTCACATTTACGCGTGCCCCCTCGCACATTGCCTTACGGACCTACCACGGCCCTCGCCAAGGTATTCCTTTTTGCATTAATGTACAATTCAGATAATATGAGAGCTGTTATTTTGGTACGATTGGAATAATTTTCCTTTTTTTTTTTTCAGACGTGGTGCACGACATAAATAATTATTTACGAGCAACTGTTCGTTGGCGTTTTGGATCACTGCAATGTTTGCGCTCTTGTACTTATGATTCAATGTGAAGCAAATTTTATATTTAATGTGACTGTGTAATGACTGTGGAGGCAAGATGTTCTTTCTGTAAAATTGGAGTGGAGTCAAAGGGTGACCGGTTGGACTTTAATCTGCGTGGAAAGATCGTGAGAGTTGGCGAAATTCCTGGTTTCTTCGGGATGTATAACCGTCGAGTAATTATTACAAGTAGTTTCCTTCGCAAACTTTGTTGCGAAGGTTATGTTTTGATCGCTGTGTATTTATTCATTTATTTTTGAATATGTGTGTTTGTTTGTTTGTTTGTTTGTTTGTTTGTTATTCGCATAACTCCAAAAGTATTGAACTGAATCTCAGCAAATTTGGTGGGATGATTGGTTATTATCCGAGGACCATTTGATTAGATTTTGGGAGCGATCGGGTCAAAGGTCGAGGTCATGAAAAGGTCAAAATCGTCTTTTTACCATAGCGCGGTGAATTTGTATCCAATTTGCATGCAACTCATGCCAAAATGTTCAGAATTCAATGCCCCATCTTGTGATATGTGACATGACACAATGACGTAATAACCCTTATTAGCGGTTGGGAGTCGAAGGTCAGGGGGGGTCACGACATTGCAAAATGTGCGGTTTTAGTCATAACACGGTCAATTCTTATCCGATTTGCATGAAACCAACACCAAAATGTTGACTGTTCTGTTCCCCACACTCTAATACCAATTACAAAATTAAAAGTACAAAGGTCAAGGTCGAGGTCATGAAAAGGTCAAAATCGTCATTTTGCCATAGTGCGGTCGATTTTTATCCAATTTGCATGCAACCAATGCCAAAATATTGTGAATTCAATGCCCAATCTTGTGATATACAATATGACACAGGAAATTTAATGTTTTTAAGCCATCATAATGCATATGAGATGGCAGATGTGGTATGGGATTAAATACCCTCACAATCAACGGTTAATGGAGGGGGGGGGGGCAAAATGTAGCGTTGGCGAAGGTCTGCGCTCTACTGAGTGCCCATTCTAGTTTGTAGATGGAGTGGCTTTTGTGACTCTTCTTACGCTGAATAAGAATGAAAGAGAGAATAAAAACCAGTGATTGTTGTTTTTGTTGTGTACAGAAAATACCAGAGTGCTTCTTCCATTGGTTGTGCTT
Source organism: Eptatretus burgeri (assembly GCF_056783735.1). Classification (NCBI taxonomy): domain Eukaryota; kingdom Metazoa; phylum Chordata; class Myxini; order Myxiniformes; family Myxinidae; genus Eptatretus; species Eptatretus burgeri. The sequence goes on from NC_140964.1 coordinate 139,418,903, forward strand.
TGTGTTTTAAATAAACAGAGGTTTGGAGTCAGCCTGCATGCCGGTTGGACATCGATCGATTGAGGAAACTCAGGGTTTTGTGATGGTGCAATTTTGTGTTTAAGCATGGAACATCATTACCAGCAATATACTGTAATAAATCGCTCCAATAATTTGTGTTCTGAACTTTCTTGGTGATGTCATTGTATTTTTCATTTTTCCTCCTATCCACATCACTTAGATAAAGATCGTTGGAACACCAGTGTACTCATTGTATGTTGTGGGTTTTATGGTTGTACCCACACCGCTGGTCGCAAACATCATGGGTGGAACGCACACCTTCGTGTCCCGCACGTCGCAAGTCCTGCTCGATGCTTCCAACTCGTATGACCCTGATGATACGAGTGCATCTAACATGAGGTGTCTCCTCTCCTCTCCTCTCTCTCTCTCTCTCTCTCTCTCTCTCTCTCTCTCTCTCTCTCCTTACAGCTCTCCTCTCTCTCTCTCTCTCTGACAGCTCTCCTGGATAAACAATAGTTAATCGAACCTTACAACACCTGTATGTATCCAGACAGGAATCCAATGGCTCACATGAAATAGTCCGATGGATATATGTGTGCTAAGACAAATTCAATGAGCGAAACGGAAATCCGAGCTCCCAATTTGGTAAATTTGACTTCAACAAGACGATGGCATTCCACTGATTGTTTCTAATTGCTCGAGTCCTGTTTGCTCGATCCACTCAGTCGAATAACATTCAACTCTGTCTGCTCTGCTGATTTTTGGCAACGACACTTCCTCCAATTTTTGGCCCAAGAAGAAGACTCCATGTTATTTTCTCCCAAAAAGAAGACTCCGTGCTATTTTCTCCCAAAAAGAGAATTCCGTTATTTTGCTCACTCACTTAGCCTGTGTTGCTTTCATCTCGACTGTTTATAATCCAGAGGAATTCCCATGTTGTATTGCCTTTTCCCCCCCTTGGAAAAAAGAATGCCATATTAAGGTGTTCCATTACCAGTCAGCTTGTTATCACTTGCCAAGCTTGCCGTTCTTTATCAATTGTTTCTTTGGAGTGCTTGAGTGATGAAGCCACTTGATGAGTGCGTGTCTAGTTAGCATGTTTGACTTGGCTGAATGATCAAGAACAGGATTTATTTTTACCATTTCGAGCTATGCTGCTGACAATAGATCAGGGTTAAGTAATTATTCTGGTTATTTTTTTCTGAATGTTCATGATGTGGACATCATACCTTCTCTTCACCATGAAGCTTCAGATGGAACTGCACTGTACATCGGTATTCAACTGAGTCGTGCTTTAAGACGGCCAAAGATGAGCAGATCCAAGACCCACTGGCCACCCATGGTCCTCTACTCACTTTCCCTGCCTCAGCTCTGGGTCCCGGAGATTTATTTGTGGTGATGGTGACCGTTTCACGGCCAGGCCGCTCACCAGCCACCAGTCAAAGGTTCCTCACCATCTATGACAAGGCCAACGCCGGGTATGGTGGCTGTTGGTTGAGGATTTAATGAAAAATAAGATTAGTCTGGTGTTGCTTTTTCATTCATTCACTCCATTAATTTATTTATTTATCTATCTCTCTATCTATTAATTTATATCTTTATGCATGGAATTCGTGAATACCGTTCAGAATACGTGCATGAATATTTCATCATATTTGTCACAGTTCCTAAGTCATGATATTTATGGATAAGAAGATATGTGGTGTATGCTTTTTCTTAATTGAGACTAAATTATTCTCGATTTTTATTCCAATTGCAACACTGTTAATATTTAAGAACACGATTAATTGATTGCTGATTTGTTCAAAAGAGAAAATCATAATCTCTCAGATCATCCCCCTTCCATAGCCATGATCTTTTGTACCCCCGTTAATCCTTCCCAAGCCCAACTCTTTCTGCGTTTCCAGGGTTTCCTTCCATTTCCATGATTGAGAACTTACTGTGGTATCCATCTTGTTCACATCCTCACCATAATTCCTCCCATGTCCCTTATCTCTCCAAGTCTCCCTCAATTTTACCCCTCAACCCTGCTTTTGGTGTGTTTCCTTCCTCTCCTTCTTCCGTTCCTTTCATTCTGTTGCGTCCTGATCCATTCTATATTCAAGCTTCTCCATGAGCTTCGACATTGCATCCAAAATGGCCGATCTATAACACCCGTCTGGTTGATGTGCACAAGATTAACGTCACGAGATCCATCAGGCCAGAAATCCTAGACTCATGGGTATCTTTCTTTGGGTCCTTCACAAGCAGCTTGTTGTTTCATATATAGCCTGTGGCTGCTGGTTGCATCATTTTCTGGAAGCACGAGTGTGCCACTAATGCAGTACCCATTACCAGTAAGCTGGTACTCATTTTGCCGCCCTCGGCAGGATGGCAGGCTGAGCCAACCCACCTGGTGTTATTGCAACGGCACGGCAGAGGCTTGATGAGCTCAAGACCCTGAGACCTTGACCATTAAGCCAACACCAAGCTGAGACAAGCAGCTGACGAATTGAATGAAGATGGCCTGCTTGTTTATTCTTCCAAGTGATGAATTGTCAAAGTCCAAGGTCATGCCAGTGATGTTTCCAAGAGTCTCTTAATTGATGTCAATGAGAAAGAGTGACGGACTACTGACTAGGGTCTACTTCAGAACGCTAGTGCTGATCTTTTCTTCTTTTCTTCTTTTCTTCTGCCTCAAAATGTACTTATCTACTTATAAAAATGTACTGTAAGTCGATGTGCCTGATGCATAGGTGGCCACCCTATTGTTTTTCGTGGAACGAGTGACATGATCATGGGTTTCCAGTGGAAGTAAATACAAATTTTCCGTGATCATGCAGGTGAATAACACCCTGCAGGACCTGCATGAGTAATTTCAGGTGAGCAACACCGTGCAGGATTTGTATGAAGAATTCCAGGTGAATAACACCCTGCAGGAGTTGTATGAAGAATTCCAGGTGAATAACACCCTGCAGCATCTGTTTGAGGAATTCCAGATGAATAACACCCTGCAGGATTTATATGAATAATTCCTGGTGGATAACACCCTGCAGGATCTGTATGAATAATTCCAGGTGAATAATACCCTGCAGGATCTGCATGAAGAATTCCAGGTGAATAACACCCTGCAGGATTTATATGAAGAATTCCAGGTGAATAACACCCAAGAGGATCTGTATGAGGAATTCCAGATGAATAACACCCTGCAGGATTTATATGAAGAATTCCAGGTGAATAACACCCTACAGGATCTGTATGAGGAATTCCAGATGAATAACACCCTGCAGGATTTATATGAAGAATTCCAGGTGAATAACACCCAAGAGGATCTGTATGAGGAATTCCAGATGAATAACACCCTGCAGGATTTATATGAAGAATTCCAGGTGAATAACACCCTACAGGATCTGTATGAGGAATTCCAGATGAATAACACCCTGCAGGATTTATATGAAGAATTCCAGGTGAATAACACCCTGCAGGATCTGTATGAAGAATTCCAGGTGAATAACACCCTGAAGGATCTGTATGAAGAATTCCAGGTGAATAACACCCTGCAGGATCTCTCTGAAGAATTCCAGGTGAATAACACCCTGCAGGATCTGAATGAAGAATTCCAGGTGAATAACACCCTGCAGGATCTGTATGAAGAATTCCAGGTGAATAACACCCTGCAGGATCTGTATGAGGAATTTCAGATGAATAACACCCTGCAGGATCTGTATGAGGAATTTCAGATGAATAACACCCTGCAGGACCTGTATGAGGAATTCCAGGTGAATAACATCCTGCAGGATTTGTATGAAAAAATCCTGGTGGATAACAGCCTGCAGGATCTGTATGAAGAATTCCAGCTGAATAACACCCTGCAGGATTTATATGAAGAATTCCAGGTGAATAACACCCAAGAGGATCTGTATGAGGAATTCCAGATGAATAACACCCTGTAGGATTTATATTGTTGCGAATTCGCGCCCGCCGGCGTGCGAACGGCCACGCGACTCGAATCGCGGCACGTCGCCCACCGGACGGACAATTCTGTCGTGACCCGCTCGGACCAACGCCGGGAGCCAGCCACTGGTGGGCCTTTCAGCCTCACCACGATCGTGTCAATCGGCCACCCGCGTGGGATAGGATTGTTCGCCAAACTCGACCTACCTAAGTACCCACGCGGATGGTAGACCGGGCGATCGCACCTCGCCGCCGTCGACTCCGGACACGGGCCGCTTAAGCGATCCGTTCCGTGCTATCGGGATAACCGAGCGGTGTTATAGTCTGCCTCGACGGTTCCGATTAATTATCGGGCGTATTAAGCCCACGACGAACCCGTTACGTGAAGCAAGATGGAGATTCAATTAAAGAAAAGACGAAGCGAAACGGGAAAACAGTTCAACATAATGCACATTTATTCCGCGGCACACGGAGAGCACACATATACAGCCAAACAGAATGCACATAAAGCAATTTAAAACAACAACAACAATGCAGAGCTACGATCGACTACGCGAGCACACGGCAACACTTAACAGTTTTACTTCACCAGACTGGCGCCGCCACACACACACACACACACACACGTTTGCACCAAACCGTAAAAGAAAATGGAAGTGCGACTTCCCTGATCCCGTCGAGTCCTTCTGTGACCGCAACTCCGAGCCCCTCCGGCGTGCTCCGCGAGCTCGTGCCGCGTGTCACTCGTGTGGTCCGCTCGACTGTACGGACGGGGTTTCGGGGAACCGGACGGGGCTTGTTCGGCGCTGTTTTCTGCGCTCTCGCACGGGTCAAAGAAGCAAGGCAGGAACCACAAGCTCGCGACTCGAGCCAGAAGACGACCATGAAGACCAACCCTCGACCAACCAACTCTTGACCAACCAACCCAACAACCCTCAAGGTCCGTCCTGTCCGCCTTTTGTAGCGCGGGGCTCCGCCCTTCGCTCCACCCCATTTTCGGCCCCACCTCCCTTCGAGCTTCTTGGAGAAGCCTCTCGAATGGGGGCGTGACCTCTCACTTTCCCTCCACCCCGCGCCGTGCGGGGGCCGGGGGAGCCAGTCTTGGCTCAGAGCCAGGGAATTATTCCCCCAAAAAGAGGCCCCCACCCTTTCTCACCTTTGACCCCTGCATCGCCCCTCCTCCACACCGAGCACGGAGAACCTCGACGGGAAAAACAGGCAGGAAAACCCCCGAGCATAGTCGTTGGTTTTTCTTTGTTCCCGGAGATCGTAACCGCACAGGGCCTACTGAATGGCGAGTGGTGAAGATGTGGTAGCGTTGATGGTGGAGGTGGCGTGGTTGTAGTGTGGTTGGCGCTGTGGTGGGGATGGCGTGGTTGTTGAGATGCTGTTTGTTTGAAATAAAAGATAGAACAGAAAAAATGGCTCACTCAAAGCGTCACAGCCCGGATGGATCACATAAATTCCCTCTATACAACGGGTTTGGGCTAACTACACATGTACTTACAGAGAGATCTCACCTATGGGACCTGAATGGTGGTTTGCGAATTTCCACAACCATAATAACATGAAGAATTCCAGGTGAATAACACCCTACAGGATCTGTATGAGGAATTCCAGATGAATAACACCCTGCAGGATCTGTATGAATAATTCCAGGTGAATAACACCCTGCAGGATCTGTATGAAGAATTCCAGGTGAATAACACCCTGCAGGATATGTATGAAGAATTCCAGGTGAATAACACCATGCAGGATCTGTATGAAGAATTCCAGGTGAATAACACCCTGCAGGATCTGTATGAAGAGTTCCAGGTGAATAACACCCTGCAGGATTTCTTTGAAGAATTCCAGATGAATTACATCCTGCAGGATTTGTATGAATAATTCCTGGTGGATAACACCCTGCAGGATCTGTATGAATGATTCCAGGTGAATAACACCCTGCAGGATCTGTGTGAAGAATTCCAGGTGAATAACACCCTGCAGGATTTATATGAAGAATTCCAGGTGACTAACACCCTGCACGATCTGTATGAGGAATTCCAGGTGAATAACACCCCGCAGGATCTGTATGAAGAATAACACCCTGCAGGATCTGTATGAAGAGTTCCAGGTGAATAACACCCTGCAGGATCTGTATGAAGAATTCCAGATGAATAACAACCTGCAGGATCTGTATGAGGAATTCCAGGTGAATAACATCCTGCAGAATTTGTATGAATAATTCCTGGTGGATAACACCCTGCAGGATCTGTAGGAGGATTTTCAGGTGAGTAACACCCTGCAGAATCTGTAGGAGGAATTCCAGGTCCTCATCATGCAGTATGTCAACCAGCGGTGTTCAATGAAACTCGGGATGGTGACCTTTCACTCAATCTCATCTCTGTTGACAATGTTTTTCAATGGCCACTGATTCTGCTTTTTCTGCCTCATCTTTTTCCACCATCTGGTCCGTCTGCATCTCACCATCCCTTTGTAATAATTGCTTCCTTTTATCTCATTTAGCTCTTCCATAAGCCTTGACACCATATTCAAATACTATATAATACTATTACATTACCATTTAGATGAACCCTATAAGTTGTTGCTCTTTGTTAATTTGGAAACCATATTGCAACTCAGAGTTATTTTTTCCGTTTTTTGCAGGAATGTTATTCCATTCTGTGTGTGCTTCTGTGTCCTTACCCTCTCTACCCCACCCTGAATTCCTCACCACTCCCTTCCACACGGAAGAGTGCAATTGCATTGCTCAAGCTGCCAGAGCAGTAACGTTCAACGAGGTAACCAACTCAAAGTCAGTGCACATTGCCCAAGCTGCCCGCATCGCACGACCTACTCCTGGAGCCTTCATCTTGTACTTCCACTTTCTTCAAAGGTCATGAGTGGTGAGACCCAACGAAAGTGAAGGATATTAAGGACTTCATAGGATGGGAGACTAAAATACACCAATTCTCTGTATGTGCGTATGTTTCAAGCTTATAGAATCAATAATGGCTCAGCCGATCTCCAGCAAATTTTGCCTACCTGCTGGGGGTAACTGTTAGGATTGGCATGAGTCAAATTGGCCCCTTAATACCTGTGGATGGGCGAAGGATGATATATTCAAAACATTCGATCGATGATGCTGATTGATTTGCTCCAGAACACGAAAGACATTGGGTTTGGCACGTGCACTAAGGCAGCTTATCACATTTGGGACATTTTCAATTGAAAACTTCACGATTGAAATGGCAGTTTGCTCTTACAACTCATAAATAACTAAATTAATGGGACGAAGCAGTGCAGTATAGGCAGCGAGTGACCGCAGCTCACGCAAAATGTGCCGCAGGTTTTGTCCTTCCACAAAAATGTCAAAGGAGTATCTTGTCCACTCGATTGAGGCTTTAGCTTTGTCGGTGTCGGGTTGAATAATAATAATACACTTTCACAACAGGCTCCAAAGAGAACTCTCTCTGCCATAAATTAGTGATGACCCCATTTTGCTAATCCAATCAGGAGACCCAGAGGTCATAGGCATCGTAGTCGGTGTCGTACGGCTCCAATAATGGAAATTTCAGGGACAATTGATAAACTTAAAGGTTTTTATGAAGGAAAAGTTCTTCATGATTTTTTTATGTTCTTCTGGGGTTATGCTCCAAACAAGTCTTAGATAATATTCTCCAGAGTTTAGCAGGTTCATATGACACGTGCTCGTTTTTAATTGAAGCTTTTTGTAGCAGAGTTCTGGTGAAGAAGTGTACTCCCAAAGTTGATAAGATCCGTGAGTTCTTAGTTTGTGATTTTTCCAGCAAGCTGGTAGATAGGCTTCAGCTTCATTCTATTTTTAGGGATATGAGTGCAGAGAGTTTATTACCAGATAAAGTTAGGGAGCAAACCCCATTGAAGGTTTATTTCATTTTCACAAAGACAATAAGACAATCCTTATTCAACTAGAACGGGCACTCGTAGAGAGCTTATACCTTCGCCGCCGCTACTGTTTTGTTCTTGGCATAAGAGTGTGGGGAACAGAACAAGGAGCATTTTTGGTGCTGATTTCATACGAATCGGATAAGAATTGACTGTGTTATGATAAAAATACGCACATCTGCAAGGTCGTGACCCCTCTGACCTTTGACCCCCAACCGCGAGTAAGGGCAATTACGTCATTGTCAAGTTGCATATCACAAGATTGGGCATTAAATTCTGAACATTTTGGCATTAGTTTCATGCAAATTGGATAAAAATTGACCGCGATATGGTAAAAAGACGATTTTGACCTTTTCATGACCTTGACCTTGACCTTTGACCCGATTGCTCAAAAATCTAATAAAATGATCCTTGGCTAATAACCAATCATCCCACCAAATTTAATGCAATTCGGTTTAATACTTTTTAAGTTATGCGAATAACAAACAAATAAATAATCATTGGCATCTCCCACAAACATATATTTTGGTACTGATTATAATGCCAGGATTTGGGACATTTTCTTTTAAAAACAAGGGTAATGACTTAATTCTGTCATGTCGCCCATCACAAGATTGGGCAATGAATTCTGAGCATTTTGGCATCGGTTGCATGCCAATTAGATCAAAATTGACCTCGATATGGTAAAAATACGAATTTGACCTTTCCGTGACCTTGACCTTGACCTTTGATCCGATCGCTCCCAAAATCTAATCAAATGTTCCTTGGATAATAACCCATCATCCCACCAAATTTCAAGCGATTTGGTTTAATACTTTCTGAGTTATGCGAATAACAAACAAACACACACACACACACACACACACACACACACACACACACACACACACACACACACACACACACACACACACACACACACACACACACACACACACACACACACACATATTCACAAATAAATAAATAAATAAATAAATACACAGCGACCAATACATAACCTTTCGCAGAATGCGAAGGTAATTATGGTAAATTTCTTAAAACTCTTAGCATAGATATAGTAAAGGACATTTTAGAAACTGACTGTGCATGTTTGTCTTCCCCTGTTTATCTGGTCCTTGTGGACATGTACTTTCTGGTGATTTGAATCACACACACAAGCATTTTAAGGCCATTTTCCCCGCTAAAGCGGGGGTTAGCCTTGCGGGCCCCATGACAATCTTCTCCCCTTTACCCTGTTTTCTGCATCTCCCCTTCTTAATCCCCTTGCCCACATTTCCTCTTCCACCACGTTTAGCCAAGTTTTTCTCGGTCTTCCCCGTCCTCTACTTCCGACTGCACTCATTTCCAACACTCCTCTCACCCAGTCACTTTCATCCTTCCTCAACACATGACCCAACCATCTCAACCTGTTTCTCTTCACAACATCCATCACAGACTCTATTCCCATCATCTTCCGCAGGTCATCATTTGTCTTCCTCTCTCTCAACGATACTCCACACATCCACCGAACCATTCGCATTTCCACCCTTTCCAGCCTTTGTTGCTGCTCCATGTTCAGGACCCATGTCTCACTCCCATAAATCATCGTACTCCTCACACATGAAGCATACACCTTTCCCTTCAGCTTCAACGACACTCCCCTCTTTGTCAGCACGCCACTCAGTTCCCGAAACTTCTTCCATGCACATCTCACTCCAGCAACCGTCGAAGAGTCTGATCCACCTTCTCCATTCAGCATGTCTCCGAGATAGCAAAATGTTTTCACCCCTTCCAGCTTCACACCATCTCCAAGATCCAACTCAACAATTCCTTCATCTGCTGCTCCCTCGATGCACACCTTACACTTGAATGTAGCTGCCACACTGGTTAATGACCCTCTCACCCCACTACATTTTCGATGAACCCATTCAGCACACATTGTACACTGAATGGAGTTCACTCCGACACCCTTCCTGCACACAGCACACGGCCACTTCCCAGTCCTTTCCACCTCACCACATGCTTTACCACTTGCCATCACCTTCGTCTTTCCGATATTCACCTTCAAACCTTTTGCCTCCGAACATTCCTTCCACTTGTTCATCTTCTCCTTCAGTCCATCCATACTCTCTGCAATCAACACCAGATCGTCTGCATACAGCAGCTCCCACGGTAAACCCTCCTTTACCCTCCGAGCCAGCACCTCCATCACAACTACAAATAGAAGTGGACTTAGTACCGACCCCTGGTGCACTCCTACCCTCACCTCAAACTCACCACTGTTCCCATCCTTCGTCCTTACAGCTGTGCGTGCTCTCTCGTACATGGCCATCACTACTCTGATCAACCATTCCTCCACTCCTAACTTCCTCAATGCCCATGCCATTACTTCACGTGGAACCCTATCAAATGCTTTCTCCAGATCAACAAACCCAAAAAACAACTTCTTCCTCTTCTCCATGTACTTCTCCTGCAACTGCCTTACAATAAAAATTGCATCTGTCGTTCCTCTTCCTGGCATAAATCCAAACTGCATTTCGTCAATCTTTACCTTCTTCCTTATCCTCTTCTCCAACACCCTTTCCAATACCTTCATTCCATGCTCCAATAACTTTATTGCTCTATAGGAGCCACAGTCCAGAGGGTCACCTTTCCCCTTGTACAGAGGGAGGAGGGTACTCAATTCCCAATCCACTGGAATGCAGCCTTCTTTCACCACCAGATTACAGATCTCTGTCATTCTCTTCACACCCCAACTTCCCGCTGCCTTCAACATATCTCCCACAACTCCCGTCGGCCCTCCTGCTTTTCTACTCTTCATTGCTCTTATAGCTTCCTCAACTTCCTTCTCAGTTATCTTCTGTGCTGGTCCTAAAACCGGGTTACTCTCGATGTTTCTATCCCATTCATTTTCTACATTCAACAGCCTTTCCATATATCTCTTCCATCTTCCTTTAATTCCATCTGAATCCACAACAATTTGTCCCACTTCATCCTTCAAGCAACTCACCCCCGTCACATCAAATCTCTCTCTCGCTATCTGCTTTGCAATCCTGAATACCGCCCTCTTACCCTCCTCCGAATCCAAGCGTTCTCCAAACATTTTCCTATGGGCCTCCTGCGCCTTTGCAGCCTTCTTGGCTTCCTTATAACTTTCATGTGCAGCCTCTTCTTCCACCGTATCCTTTGCCTTTTGCCATTCCTTGAACTTCTTCCTCTTCTCTTCAATCGTCTTTCCAACTTCATCATCCCACCACCATGTTTCCGAGTGCCTCGGTGGTCCTTTTGTCCATCCACATACCTCACCAACGGCTCCCAATAGACTAGCTTTCATTGACATCCAACCACTTTCAAGCTCAACCACATCATCTTCAACAATACTCAGCCTCTCTCTTAATGCTTCCTTCACTGTCGCCTCTTTCAACCTCCACACCTTCATCCTCGGTTGGTACTTCACCCGCCGAATTCTCCGCGCACCTTTCACCCTTATATCGCAGACAACCAGGTGGTGCTGCGAAACAGTCTCCTCCCCTGGGATCACCTTTGTGTCCCGGAGGTTTCCCCTATCTCGCCGACGCACCATCAGGTAGTCAATGGTTGTCGTCAACCCACCTGACGTGTATGTAATAAGCTTATTATTCGCTTTCTGGAATTGAGTATTACAGAGCAACAAATCAGCTCCATCAGCAAACTCCAAGATCCTTTCACCTTCTCCATTTCTCACACCATATCCATAACCCCCATGGACTCCCTCAAAACCGTCTGGACTCCTTCCCACATGTCCATTCAAGTCTCCTCCAACCACAACAACTTCCTCATCTTTCACATTTTCCATCAACTTCTCCATCGCACACCAGAACATGTTCTTCTCTTCATCGCTTCGACTGACCTGCGGGGCATATCCCGAGATGACGTTCACCAAGAGATTTCCGATCACAATTCTCACCATCATCAACCTTTCACTCACTCTAGTCACACTCACTACACTGTCTACAAACTCCTCAGAAAACATTACACCAACACCATGCACGCCTTCCGGGCACCCTTGCCACATAAACTTGTACTTCTGCCCCTGCCTTCCCTACACCATTCTCACACCACTTCCCTTCCACCGTGTCTCCTGCACACAACATATGTCCACTCTTCTTCTGACCACTGTTTCAACCACTTCTCCAGATCTCCCTGTCATTGTCCCTACATTCCATGTACCAAACCTCAGAAACCGATCTCCACGTGGGGCATCAGACGATTGGTCATCATAAATGGAAAAATTTCCTCCCTTGCTTAGATCGGGTTCCCCACCTTGAGTTTTAACGAGAGGGGGTGAGGACCCCCACGGGGTACTTCGGGCTGTACCCTGCCCATCAGTTGTACTCATCATGGTTTCCTTTTGAGGCGATGTTTTTATGGCCGGATGCCCTTCCTGACGCCAACCCTTTTAGTCGCCTTTTACGACACGCAGGGATACGGTGTACCTATTCTGACCGGGGTACACACCGGGATAGTGTACACACCGGGGTACACACCGGGATTTGAATATAATTAGTAATTGTGAAATTAAGGATCTGATGAAAATGGGAGTTAAATATAGGGAACCAAGTAACTCAATCTTGGAGCTGCATTAGGTCTTCAATTGTAGATTCGGTCTCGAATTTTGTTAACAAAATGTGCACCAAGTTTAAGTTATCTGTAAACAGTTTTAATACATGGTTTAACAGGGTTGTGGAAGTTCTGGATTGCAGGATTAAGTTTTTAGTAGTCAGAGCTTGCTTTCACTGGGTCGGTCTAAACCTGTGTTGAACAAGCCGAGTGTTCGTAAAGACATTAGGGATCTCCGTGATAGCTACATAATAGCTCCATCAGATAAGGCTGCCAATAATTTTGTTGTGGTTTGTAAAGTTTTATAAAGAGTTCGGCATTGATATGGTTACTTTCACTAATATATGAAATACCACAAACATTCCTTGTCATAAGTCACTCCAAGATGGTATCTCTGAGCATCAGAAAGGTTTAGTTTATTATTTCGGGATTAAATGTAAAGAGGTAAAGCTTTGTATTCCTCGACTTTTCTGGATTCCTAAGTTTCATAAGAACCCATACAAGTATAGGTTTACAGCAGTTGCCAGGCAGTGTTCCACCAAACAATTATCAGTTGTAGTTGACTCAGGCTTACAAGTTGTTATGGAAGAGTTCAGGAAATATTGTTTAGTAATTGAGAAGAATTCTGGTATAAACACTTTCTGGAACATTAATTCTTCTTTCCAGTTCTGAGATAGAATTGGATTCCTCAATATCAAATCAGTTGAAGTTTTAGACTTTTCAACTTTATAAACAAATTTGGATTTAGTACTCATGAGGGATTCACTCTTCAAAGTGATTGACAAGGTTTTTTTTAAAACTCTTTTAACAAGTTTTTATGTGTTAGGTTTGAGAGAACATTCTTTTCTAAAAATAAATACTCAAGTTCTCCTTGTTTTGATAAGCAGGAGTTTCAGGATGCTGTTAATTTTATTTTGTAAAATACTTTTGTGTCTGTGTGTTACAATGTTTCAATAGGTTAAGAGAATTCCCATGGGTGGGAATTGCAGCCCCCTACGAGTGGCCATTTTTCTTATTTTTCTGTGAATTTTCATTCATGCAGAAACTAATGAAGGAGAAAATATTAGGATAAGGTAAAATATTATCTCGTACATGTCGTTATATGGATGATATTTGTGTGGATAACGATAATTTTTTGATAGGCAGCTTCACAAGATTTATCCAGATAGCCTGGTTGAAAACAGGAGTGGTACTGATTTTACAGTTGCTGCATATCGGGATATGTTGGTTAGAGTTGCACAGAATGGTTTTAGTACAAGTGTACATTATAAAGTTGATGATTTCAGTTTCCCGGTAGTCTTGAACACCTTTCCATGTTGCAATCAATACACCAATTAAAACGGGTTACAATGTCTTTTCATCTCAGATACTTAGATTTGTGAGAATTTTTTCGGTAAACGATTATTTTGTGGAACGTACTGATAAGGTTTGTTTCCATCATGTTGAACAAAGGATATTTGGCTGATTGTTTGATGAGAATGTCTTTAGACTCCATCGTCACCTGTTATTTAAGTTTTGGTTGGTTTTCATGTGAACAAGTTCCAATTGCATTGCATCTGACATAATAATAATAATAATAATAAATTAATTATTTTAGTGAGGTAAATTATTTAATTAATTCCATTAATTAAACATATATATATATATATATATATATATATATATATATATATATATATATATATATATATATATTGCTATGGCTGTGGAAATTTTTCTTTACTATCATTCTTTTGGACCAACCGCCATTACTACCATCGCAAAGCGCTACCAACCACAACAACCATGATCACCACAACCACCTTCTCGTCAACTGCCAACATCCCCACAGACAACGAACAGCCGCCTTCAAAACAACCACCTTAACCACCACCGCCCAACCACACCACCCTCACTACTACCACAAACGCCAGCCACACCATCCTCCCGACCACCACGAACGCCAGCCACACCACCATCAAGACCACCACAAAACTCCAACCACACCACCACCGCATTTCCACCTCAGCACGGTTGCCAGAGGCCTGGCCTTCGTCGAAGGAAAGCAGGTGATGCCCATTTCCCCCTCCCCACCAACGAATGGCATCTTCGCTGACAAACGCTGTGGATTTCACCCTGTAAGAGACAAGGGTGAAAACCCAAGCAATGAAGCAGGCAACGGTGCGAGCGTCCCCGATTATTGGCGGGAAAACGCTTCCTTCTGGAAGGAAGGGTGGGAGTTGAGAAGGGGTGGGGCGTGGGTATAAAAAGGAAGAACGGGAGCGCGGAAAAGAGAGTGTGAGAGTAGTCACCAGGAACACGAGCGCTGAGGACAATCGCTCGCTCTCTCTCTCTCTCTCTCTCTCTCTCTCTCTCTCTCTCTCTCTCTCTCTCTCTCTCTCTCTCTCTCTCTCTCTCTCTCTCTCTCTCGGTCGCTGAGGATCGTGAGCGAGGTGGCGCTCCGGACCGAGGGCTCTCTGGGTCAGTCATGACGAGAATGGGCGAAGGAGGACGGAGCCCCAGGAAATCACCACACGGTCACGTTTTCCTTCCTTCCTTTTTCTTTTCGGGGTTTTCGTATGAGTGATGTGGCGCCGTGTCCTCAAGTAAACCTGTTCAAGTAATTGTACATAATAAATAGACAATGGTTATGGTTCTTCTTGTCGTGCTTTTGTTGATTGCATTGCTTTTCTTTTCCTTGCATAAATGCATGCGTATTTGCCTCGCCTAATTGTATACGTGCATGCCTGCATACGTGCTATAGTAATAAATGTCCTTGTGTGAATGTTAACCCGTTCGTTGTGTCCTCTTTCCCCATTGAACCGCCGTATTGCTCTCGAAATTTAGCGGGCTTTTAAATAGCCAATAATAGAATCGGGTCCAACGAGGCCTGGCGATAATACACCGCTCGGTTATCCCAGAACGGAACGAACCGCTTGACCGGTTCATGTCCAAGCAGGCCTTCGTTGAGGTACGGTCTCGGTAGTCTGCCCGCGCGAATACTGAGGTACTGTATATCAATAATTCGGCGATTGACCCTGTCGCGCGCGGGTAGAGTGTTGACGAGACCGTGGTGTGTGCTTGGAGCACACCCGTGACGAGTTTTCGGCGTTGTTCCGGTAAGTCGCGACTGAATTGTCCGTCCGGTGGGCGAGACGGCCGCCATTGGCTGAAGCAGCTGTTTGTACGCTCGGCGGGCGGTAAATTCGTAACAATATATACATATATATGCATGTGTTTGTATGTGTGTGTGTGTATGTATATATATATATATATATATATATATATATATATATATATATATATATATATATATATGTAGTATTAAGTAATGGAGGTATTTAGATGAAAATACAAAAAACAAATATTTATAAAATAATTATAAAGAAGCATTAATATAATTTGTTGGTGGATGCGAGGTTATGCAGAGCAGCATGTTAAAATCGGTTGTTAATGACAGTTTGAATATTGGAAGGACATTTTGAGTCGATGGTTGGATGGAGGTGCTGTGTAATGGACAGTGTACAAGTGTACAAGGTAAAGTGTTTATTGCTCATTATATTATCATATAAAATGATTAATGATTAAAGTTAATATGTAGTAATTAAATAAGTTTGAATAAGGATATTGCATTGCTGTGTTGACTGACTGTCTGGACACAACTTTGAGGTTGTGGGTCTATTGATGTTGAGTAATCTTCTGATGTGGATGTGGATTCGCCGTTTTGAGAGGTTCTGGGCAGAAAGGATCAAAACGTCGATGAAAAACGGTGCCCAGCTGATGATCTGAGGTGTTGGGAAATCAGTCAATTGCTTCTGAGTTGAGGTTATAACTTAAAATTAAATAACTTTTGTAAGTACATACCAGTACAGTGTGTGTGTGTGTGTGTGTGTGTGTGTGTGTGTGTGTGTGTGTGTGTGTGTGTGTGTGTGTGTGTGTGTGTGTGTGTGTGTACATGTGTGTGTGTGGTGTGTGTATATATTGTTGTGGAAATGGCCCTTAGTGTGTTATTAAATATAGGATTAGCCCACATCCCCCCCTTAAATGCATGTTTAGCCAGGTTGTTTGGTAATTGGACTTCACATGTGTGTCGGGAGGTGTAACCGGCTGTCCAGTGTTCGTACAGTGGTGGTGGACTGGGAGGCGCCTTGCTTATTTTTCCTTCCCCTCTCCCAACTATCCCCGCCCAGCACTCTGAGAGTGTCGGTCGGCGAGACGGGTCGGCAGCCGATTAGTGGAGGGCATCTGCAATCTCGAGCGATGGACCAATCATGGGTCCCCGGGGGAGTGTCCAGAGAGCGAGTGCCGGGAAGGCAAGAGAGAAACGACGAGTTGGAGTTGCGATATGCTGTATAAGGGATGGCTGCATCTGTCTGCGATCTGCTTCATGAAAGAGGCAGGAGGAACTGCATGAGGGGAGTCGGCGATCGACTTTTATGAGGAGGTCCCTGACAGGTTCATCTGGAGTCCAGTGACGGAGCTTCTGACTGTCCCAACTCACGGCACGGCTCGACACGTCTTGTAATCCCGTCGATCCGCCTGCAGAGCCCAACACCCCGATTTGGCCTGATCTGGTGAGCAGGTGAGGCCTGGATTTGCATGCTGGACCTTGTGAAAAGCCAGCTGGAGCCCACCGTGGATCTTTCGCTCTTGTGCCGTCGACCTTACGGGGGCTGAACGCGCTGAGGCTGCGTGCATGGGCGGTGCGACAAAAGGATGATGCCGCCATTTTGCCACGTGGCGTGTTTGAGCTTGGGCGCTCGAATCCGACGACATATGCTTATCACGAGCCGTATTCGTGCCTTTGACACTTTTCCTCTCATCCATGAGGCATCACCAAGTACTCTGTGTCTTGTCTGCATGTTGTCTAAGGTTTATCTCGCTCGGGTTCCCTTCGAAACCCGTAATCCGTAGCTCCCTAGTTAAGAGCGGGTTATAGATTAATTATAACATTGTCGTGAATGCTTTGCTTGTGTCGTGTTCCCCGATGTGTCCTCAATAAATCTGGCTGATTCATATGAAAGTTTCTGCGATTGAGTTTATTCGTGATGTGCTGAGGAACAATTCGTTTGATTTGTATTTAAAACCAAAATGGTTACAGACTGGCAGACTTTGCTCGGTCTCTGACAAACCCAGCCTGTAACCGGGGTCTGTTTCCCCAGCTGGCAAGGCACAGGTGTATTTTGGTGTCGTGATCTGAGGCGCGTAACCCGAGAACTGTGCTAAACCAGCCGGCGTTATAACCCCGGAGACGGCGGTGCTGTTAAGTGACGCCGAATCTTCAACATTTGGCTGTCAAGAGTAGGGTGCGAATCCCGACACCGCCGAATCCGTAACAACATATATCTATATCTATATATAATATATATTGTTGCGAATTCGCGCCCGCCAGCGTGTGAACGGCCGCGTCACTCGAATCGCGACCGCGTCGCCCACCGGATGGACAATTCAGTTGTGACCCTCCGGGAACTATCGCCCGGAGCCAGTCACGGGGGGGGGGGGGGCTTTCGACCTCACCACAATCGTGCCAATCGGCCACCCGCGTAGGATAGGGTTGTTCGCCAAACTCGACCTACCTAAGTACCCACGCGGATGGTAAACCGGGCGATCGTACCTCACCGCAGGTCGACTCCGGACACGAACCGCTTAAGCGGTCCGTTCCGTGCTACAGTGATAACCGAGCGGTGTTATCGTCGGCCTTGACGGTTCCGATTAATTACCGGGCGTATTAAGCCCACTACGAACACTTTACGTGAAGCAGGATGGAGGCTCAACAAAGAAAAGACGAAGCGAAACGGGAAAACAGTTCACACAAAGCACATTTATTTCCTGGCACACGGAAAGCGCACATATACAGCCAAACAGTCAAAATGCACATATAGCAACTAAAACAAAAGCAACAACGACGCAGAGTTACGACCGACTACGCGCACACACGGCAACACTTGTACAGTTCTACTTCGCAGACTGCGCCAACACACATTTACTCAAAAGCAAAGGAAAGAAGCCACCCTCATAGACAAGGGGGCAGGCAGGCCTGTAGGCCAATATGTGCGCGTGACCTGAATGAGCGGCCAGGCCCGCAAGACCGGGGGATCCTACCCGCGTCCTCGTGACGCGTTGGCGGACGAGCCGCAGATGTGGCCGCGTGGCTGTGCCCCAACTCCGTGCTCCTTGGCGGGTTTCGTTGGCACGACGTTTGGAGTGGGGAGAGAACAGGGCCCCCTTGTTGCACTATCTCAGCGCGGGGGAAAAGGGGAATTGTTGATGCCCTGGGGGAGGGAGAATGGCTGGCTGGCTTGGGTCCCGCGACGAGTGATCTCACACCGCGACCTCCTTGCTGACCGCCGTCCTTCTCGCCTTGGACCCGAGCTCCTTTGCCTCTTCCCGCAACTCTTCTCAGCCGACTCCAGAACCCAACTCTTCCTGCCTCACCGATGACT
>NC_140964.1:139442747-139450110 GCF_056783735.1 Eptatretus burgeri
ACAACCTTGTACGTGGCTTGATTCATGATTCCTTCACAAAGACAAATCTGCCTGATTCCAGCCTTGCTGAAGCATCCCCAGATCATCACCAATCCTCCACCAAATGTCACAGTGTGTGCGAGACACTGTGGCTTGTAGGCCTCTCCAGGTCTCCGTCTAACCATTAGACGACCAGGTGTTGGGCAAAGCTGAAAATTGGACTCATCAGAGAAGATGACCTTACTCCAGTCCTCTACGGTCCAATCCTTAGGGTCTTTTGCAAACCTCAGCCTGGCTCTTCTTTGCTTCTCATTGATGTAGGGCTTTTTTCTAGCTTTGCACGACTTCAGCCCTACCCCTCGGAGCCTGTTTCGAACCGTCCTCGCAGTGCACTTCACCCCAGCTGCCGTTTGCCATTCTTTTTTGAAGGTCACTTGATGTCATCCTATGGTTGTTGAGTGACATTCAAATGAGTTGGTGGTCATCCCGGTCAGTGGAAAGTCGTTTTCGCCCTCCACCAGTCTGTAGCTTTGTTGGCCCCAATGTCTTCTGCTTGACCTTGTTCTTATGAACCGCCGTCTTTGAAATTTTAAGGATAGAAGCAACGTGACGCTCACTGTATCCCTCTGCCAGTAAAGCCAGAATTGAACCCTTCTTTTCCTCACTCAAAACTTTTCTTTTCAACTCTTTTGGCATGGTCAATAGTAATTTTTTTGATTCCAATTACTTTTGAGGTACTACTAGCACTGTTTTTGCCATCCAGCTGGTCCTATCGCAAGAGGATAGTGATGACCACAGCAGTAGTTTTTATACTTTTCCTTGTTAAATAAGATTCGGTTTAAGTGATCACCTAATCAGTACCTCACTAAGTAGAATGAGGTGTGCCTGTGTTGGAATTCAACAGACACTGGAATGGAATGGCTGCCATACGTGTAGAGATGCTGATTAAATTTTTTTTTGGAGTGGTCTCTTATTTTTTTTCCAGAGCTGTATATCCACCACACACACACACACACACACACACACACACACACACACACACACACACACACACACACACACACACACACACACACACACACACACACACACACACACACACACACACACACACACACACACACACACACACACACACACACATTGTGTGTGTGTTGTTATGTATGGCTTTCTTCTCGGGACTACGGTGCAGTAATTGGTCTTTAATTTGATTTGGCTTCATGAGGATACGAAGTATTGGTGTGTTCCCACTTGGTTGGGCAGTCCAAAGCAGCCATTCATAACACTGGCAACACTAAGTGGATGATACGAAGATAGGAATGTACAAAAGGACGGTCAGTCCCCTATATAAATAAATATCGCCATATGCAAGTATCCATCTCCAAAGTAAAGTAATTGTCTCTGTGCTATAAGAGAGATGTTTCTTTGTTTGGCTGTGTGTGTGACTGTCCGTGTGTTGCCATTTTTCTTCGAGTTGGCTGAATGGATATTCGTCAAACCTTGAGGTTCATCAGTGAGTGCCTGGGAGTATTTTAGGCACAAATCTATTTTTGAAAACTTTGAAAAAGAAAGTTGTACTTTTTTGAATATATGTTTTTAATCACTCTGTAGTGCCTTAGCCTTTGTAGCTGTGTGAAAGGTAATATTGAATGATCCTCTTCCCCATTCCTTGGTGGGTGAAGGGAAGTGTTTTAGGCCCTGACAAAAAAAATAGAAATTTTTTTTTTATTTCTTCAAAATGCCACCAGGATTAGAACAGCACGTGGGCAACGCCGGGCACTCCTGCCAGTTTTCAATAACACAGAAAACATTGATTAAATAAACAACAAAATGATATCACAAGGTTGGAGTCGTGCCTGTTCCAGAGGGTGTGTTTACACTGTTGTAGTTTGAGCTGCACTGCAAAGCCTTGGGAGGTTCGAGTTGGGGTTACAAAACGGGTACAAAAACAAAAAAAAAACAAAATCAAAAGATGAATTCTGGGAAACATTGCGGAATGCATAGAATGACGTCCCAATGGAATTTCTCCAGAAATTATCAGAAAGCTTTCCAAGATGGATATCACAGGTGTGTTACATGAGCATCCCTGGTGTTGGCTTTAATGGTTAGGGTGGTGTGCTTAGGATCCTAGGATCCTGAGTTCAAATCCTGCTTGGCTGTTGAATTAATACTAGGTGGGGTTGACTCTGCCTGTCATCCTTCTGAGGTTCGCAAGATGACTACCAGCTTACTGGGATGATTTTGCCATTCGAGTATCCTGCGTCGGAGTAGCAACCCATCCAGGATTGTGTCCAATAGCCCAGGAGATTGCTAAGGCAGCACCGACACTCTGCACAGAGTATGGTCCCAATGGGTGGATGCTCCGTTAGCAAGCAGCTTCCACACCGCTTGCCAAGAGGTTAGCTTGATTCAAAGTGCTCACGCAAGCACGCCAACATAACGCAGTGCTCGCACTGCTTAACAATATGCTGGTCTCCATGGAAACAATGATATCATGGTACTCTAACAAATGCTGTCCAGGCCTCATTTTCAGTTTTCCGAGATCCTCATGTGCAAACTTCCCCAAGCGAATTAATTGTGTTAGTAGCAACTACAGAGTACGAGAAAGAGGGGAAAGAAAGATAAATAAATGGGGAGTCGGAAGGAGGAGCCCCCCTGACCAAGCTTACCTGCAGACCCACTATTGTGCAATCTGGGTCGGGTGGGGGTAGGGGATTGCATGTTTGTAGATTGTGTTTTTGGTTTTGCATGCTTGAAGAATGAGGACGAAAAGTAGAATTGAAAATAAAAAAATGAAATGCACGTTTCAATCATATTATGAGTAGACATAACGGGGTAATCATATGCCTCTGCTTGCCGGGGGTCTTTTCAGTTTCCCAAGTTTCTTGTACACTGAAGAGCGCTCGCCAAGTGGCTTAAGCACTCAAGCAAGCACTCCATTCAAAAACCATTGATATGGAACGACTGACTTGGCAAGCTCTACCCAGCTGCTTGATAACGGACGGAACACATCCCCCAGGTTTTTGCATGAAAATTGTGTTCACACCAAATCTTTAAATTTATTTGTTAGTCTTACAAAATCCAATTCATTTTATCCCCCGCCAACCAACGAAGTTGGTGTGGGATATAGAAATGGGTTCGGTCCGTCCATCCGTCACATTTCGTTTCCGGAGCTTAACTACAAATCCCCTCAAGATATATTTACGAAATTTGGTACACATATGAAGCAAGTGGTGAACTGGTGCATTTTCATATTTTCTAATTGATAGGTCACATGGTTTGGCAGCCATGTTGGATTCAAGAAAAATATTAAATAATGTTTTCTCTGGAATCACATAACCTAACGAAGTGAAAATTTGCAACTATCATCCTCCATCATGTCTGCATACATACTAAAAATTATGACGTCACAAGTTACATGGTTTGGCGGCCATCTTGGATAGAAAACGCACCTCATCCGATGAACACGAAACTTCACACACGTATTCCACTGGAGGATTGGAGGCAGAATGTTAATTTATGATGTCATAGGTCACATGGTTCGTCAGCCATCTTGGATTGAAAATTAATAAATTTTAAAAATCTTCTCCAGAACGGCTGGACAGATTGAGGCAAAATTTCACATACACTTTCCCCAAGACATCCTTTCAGGAGTTTGTTAATTTCTAATTGATAGGTCACATGGTTTGGCGGCCTTATTGAATTTACCCTAAAACCCTCAAACATCTTCTCCAGAACGGCTGGTTAGATCAAGGGGAAACTTCACATACGTATTGCTCACGAGTTGTGAATATGTTTGTTAATCCTCATTTACTATGGCCCGGGGATATCGAAGACTGTCTTCAACGGATGCTAGTTATCTTGCCAAAACTTTGTTTTTGCAAGATCTGTTACTTGGTTAGTTTTTTTATTTTTTATTTTTAATTTCTTTTATTTTTTGTTTGTTTGTTTGTCTGTAATCATTGGATTTTTCACCTTTATTCACCTTTTATATCACTCTGTAGAGCACAATTCTCATCGGAAACTCTTGTGGGTACACATATCGTAGTATTATTACAATACCCTTCAGCACACATAAAGGTCAAGGTCAAAGGTCAAGGTCACTTTGCGGTAAATCATGGAGGTCACCGAAACCCTTATTGTTTGAGTAATTTTAATCGAATCATCTCCAAACTTTATGGGAATGTACTATATGGTCTGGTGCTCAGCTGATTAGTTTTTGGTGGCGATTGGCCTTGACCTTCATGGTTAGCGCCTGAGATCAAACATATTTGACCCCAAGGTCAAATTTTCAAGTTTTAGGAACCATATCGTGTAGTACCTCAAATTGAACACCACGATGAGTGCTTTCTCGATATGTCAAGCTTGAGACATTATGGCGTCATTTGGTGACGTTATGAGGCAAAAGCATATTTTTCATGGTTACTCTGTAGAACGATTCTCATCAGAATTTCTCATAGGCAGATATTCCTCAAGGAGTCGCTCCTGGTGGATAGCAGCTCTGTTCACCTCAAGGCCCAGTCACACCTTGACGTTTTAGCCAGCGTCTGCCGATTTTTGGAAAATTTGTGTAAAACGCTGGTACACGTCGAATACGTTATGGGTAAGTTTTGATCACATTGAGAGCACGCTGAAAAACACTGCCATACGTCGTAGTATGCTGACTTTAAACGTTGAACTTTTGGGTTTTCCTCAAATTTTTTCATGCTTGAAATTTTACGACGTATGCCGGCGTATGACTCACACGTTCCGCTACGCTGGCCATAAGTTGTAGGCACGTTATGCAATCATTGAAACACGTTACTTGTAAGTTACTCATTAGTCGAAACACGTGGAGGTAATGTTTAGCGTACCCAAAACTTATTTCTAACCTATGAGTAACGTTTTGTAAGCACGCTACACGGACGTTGTTCACACTTTGCAACATGTTACTTGAAAATAATACTACTACTACTACCAACATCGACATCAGTAAATTCTCTCGAACTACTATTACTACTACTAATAACATCGACATCAATAAATTCTCTCGAACTACTACTACTACCAACATCAACATCACTAAATTCTCTCGAACTACTACTACTACTACTACTACTAACATCGACATCACTAAATTCTCGCGAACTACTACGACTACTACTAATAACATCGACATCACTAAATTCTCTCGAACTACTACTAACATCGACATCACTAAATTCTCGCGAACTACTACGACTACTACTAATAACATCGACATCACTAAATTCTCTCGAACTACTACTACTACTACTACTACTACTACTACTGCTTCTGACATTGACATCTACTCAACATGGAGTCTGGAACACTGATGGGTTCCTCTTGTGAAGCCCATTTGTATATACCAATTCCCCGAAACGCTGCCAATACGCCATTATACGGTAGCTGTAAGTTAGAAACACGTTCAGTTAGTTCTGTGGTCGTCCGGAAGACGTCAATCAAATTCGTCTGCGTATGCCAATGTGCGTTTGAGATACGTTACACATAGGTTCAAAGCACGCTACTAATAGGTTAAAAGCACGTTACTCATTGGCTAAAAATTAAGTTTCGGGTATGGTAAACATTACCTCGACGTGTTTCGACTTACGAGTAACTTTCAAGTAACGTGTGGCCGACGTGTGTAAACGATTGCGGAGCGTGCTGAGAACTTATGTCAGCGTATGTGGAACTTGTGAGCCATACGTCGAGTACGTCGTAAAATTTTCAGCATGCTTGAAATTTCACGACGTACTAGACGTACCACGGAATATGCCAGCGTACTTCATTGTTTTTCATCGTGCTCTTAACCTATACACAACTTACCGATACCGTATTCGACGTGTGCCAGCGTTTTAGACACATTTTTCATCGGTCAGCATACGCTGGCTAAATCGTCAAGGTGTGACTGCGATGTTGACACTTCCAATTTTCAGGCGGTTATGATTTAAATCGGCGTGCGGCAGGTTTTTAACAGAGAACGCCACGAGTTCGTCGGCGATACATGCAGAGCGCTATGACTAAGTTAAACTATCGTTGGGCAGAGGTTGAGAACGCCGACAACAGGCGAAGCATTCGTTGGTCTAAGTTTTTTCTTTAACACAACGAAACGTTCTGTGCCGGTTACTAACACGTTATGCATACGACCAACACGTTATGAATCCGACCAAAACTTTAAAAAAACCTCAAAACTTCAGCGTACGCCAACGTTCTACATACATTTTTATACGTTGCCATTGCTGGCTAAAACGTCAAGGTGTGACAGGGCCTTCAGTGTGACCTTAAAGAAGTCACACGTGGTCACCTTTTGGCAAGGTTTATTTTTATTGTTTCTTTAATGAGGCATGACCATTATAAACACCTTTTGTTCGAGTAAATATAACAGTGACAATCAAAATGTTTATTTTCAAGGTGGCCGAAGGCTTTTCCTTTGCACAGTACTGGAGATATACTGTAATTTGTCTTGTTCATGATAAGATGTTAAAAACATTCTGTCACACACAAGCAGCTTTGTCCAACAATAAACTATGGTACGGAGTACAGTATGTATGATTATATAATGTATACTTAGCATTCCCATGAAAATGTGTTTAATCGAAGAGGGCTCCCACTCAGTGACGTGTGTGCACGGGGTCGCTGAAACAAATGGCCCATGAATCTCTGAAATGTTAGCTACTCTGTCTTGTCTTTCCTGGAATGACCAATAGCTCTTTTCTGACAGTAGACCTTTAAACAAATTGAAGGTGAGCGCTCCTCAATGTTTTAATGTCTCCGTTTTGTTAAACCTTTCCACAGGGGGATTTTGTGAACTGACTGGAGGTCCAGTACATAGTCTGCACGGAAAAGTTGACTTACCACCCACGACCACAACTACTGCACATCATGCTGTCAATAACACCACTTATGTTGATCGACGTCTGGTGCACCTACAGGGCAAGAAATTTGGTCCCGGTAAAAAAAAAAAAAAAAAAATCCCATTTTGTGTTACAGCTGCTGTGGATGAGGAGGTGTTGGGTTGTATTTGGTATTGTCATTCTTCACTGCCTTGACCGTAGTGACTGCACTACCTCACCCGTAGTTAAGTTCAAAGGTGTGCTGGATGAGACATCACGGCTTCGGCAGGAGGATTCAAGGCAGAATATATGGACATGGCCACGTAATGGCTCGATGTTACCGGAAAAAGGAAGTTATGAAGGATCTCTGAAGATTCGGACAGCGCCACAACCTGAACCTGAGCGAAGGTTCAATCGGTACCAAACAGGTACATCATGAGTAGTTCATCCATTTTTTTTTTTTTACAATCTTTATTTTTAGTCATCTTAATTTTTTTACAAGGAAATTTTGTACAGGAGGAGGCCGTTCAGCCCATCGTGCCTGCACCACA
>NC_140964.1:139450610-139498610 GCF_056783735.1 Eptatretus burgeri
ACCATATCCCTGTGTGTCGTAAGAGGCGACCAGGGTTGGTGTCAGGAAGGGCATCCGGCCATAAAACATTGCCTCAAGAAAAAGCCAAACCCCTGCACAGCAGGGAAAAATGGCTGTAAAAACGGTCATTTTTTTATTTCCCCTTTTAACCTAGGGGCTCTCTATTCAAATAACCCATACAACAAGATAAAGATTTGTTAAAGGTGATTCGAAAGAAATATCTGAAACGTCGAAGCCCCGGGACACTCTTTATCAAATAACCCATACAACAAGATAAAGATTTGTTAAAGGTGATTCGAAAGAAATATCTGAAACGTCTAAGCCTCGGGGCACTCTTTATCAAATAACCAATGCATATTGTTTAGCTCACTCATTGAACCTATAAACATTTGTTCATTCTCAAATTCCTTCAATAGTTTAATTTTCTTTGCACAATAATCCCCATCTAAAATATTGAAAAACAAAACATTTGAATCTTTATATTTTTTAAGATACCCCTTTTGTGCCATTACGAAATGATAAACTTCTCTTAATGATCTCATCTGACCACCTCCTGAGTTGCATATCATTTTGATATTGTAGTAAATTATTTTTCCATTGTTCAATTGATAACCATCAAATTTTTCAGTCCATTCAAACATATTTATTATTTTCTTTACATCCTCTAACTTATTGGTTTTTAAATTGATTCGCATATTTGTTTTATTTACCTTTGTTTTAGATATTTTTTCAATAAGACTTATTTGATATTTTTCACATTCATTATGTTTTCCATTTATATACCAAGACTGAGATTTTCTCCACTCTTTAGTTTGACTAATACTTGGTTCGACCATTTATATATTGTGAAAAACGCGGCGGAAGTCCTTAAAAACCCTAACCCATCTTCCCATCGTTAAAACTTGTGTCCATATGGAACACAATCTATTCTATTCACTCTATCATACAATACCCATATGGAACACAATCTATTCCATTATCTAAAATAAATCTCTTATCATCAAAGGCTCCTAATGCCTTTTTATTTACTTCTTCACTATATATCTTATGTTTATAACTTCTTATTGTATTCATTTTCCTATATTCTTCTTTCTTATTCATCAAACAATTATAATAATTTCTAAAAGTTATTGATTTCTTTATTACATATTTCTTTATTCCCTTTAACCTTTTATCAATCTGATCACCATACTTATAAGCATATGCCTTTGCTCTCAATCCAATAAACTCACTCATTACTTTTCCACCCAACTCATCCTAAAACTTGCCAATAACCTTTTCATTCTTTTTTGAAAATAACTCACTCTTCTTACTAAAATTACTTGTATCATATACTCCAATGTTTTTCTTCATATCCTTATAAACATCGTCAGTTTTTATATCTAGAATAAAACTATCGGTGTCCATATACAACAATGAAGCATTTTCACCATACTCTTTCTTTAAATCATTATACAAATAATCATACATCAATATCTTTGATAAATCAAGAACTGCTGTTCCAATATAAATTGGTTTATCCATGACAATACTTTCCTTTTTCATATGAATAGCAGAAAAGTTCTCTGAAAAAACCTCTTCTCTCTCAAAACTTGGTTTATTTATCAATCTAGAAGCTTCTTTCCAAGATGTTGCAAATCTAATGTTTTGCCTGTTTCTAACATTCTCCATTGTCTTTCCAAAGACAGCATTATTCATCAATTTATAGAATTCCCTTCAAATTTTACTTTTGTATTTGTTCTCATATCTGTATTGAATTTAATATACTTTTTCATCCAAGGACTTTGTTTAAATTTTAAAACTCTATGAATTTTAGCTACTCTCAACCCAGCAGATAAATATTGTCTCAAGTTCCTTTGATGCAAAACATATCCCTCTTTATCATAGAATGTTGTTAATAACTTTTCTGTTGATTTGCCTTTAATATTAAAACTTTTATGATAATCACTGAACCATTCTTTCTTTGGGGTTTCTTTCTCACATGCAAAAGGAAGGTCTTTATGCTTATTATGAAGATCACTCGGGTACTTCAAATCAACTTCAAAATAATAACCTTCTTCTTTGCCATTCAATTTCTCTTGAGAAGAAATAACAATATTCATCAAAGCCTTTTCATAATCCTTTTCTTCCACCCACTCTAATTTACCATAAGGCAGAGATTGAGACATTGCCCATCCATACAAATTATTAGCATCAAAGTACATCAAATAATTACTATCTTTTTCACTCTCATAATTTGGAAGATATTTATTATTTGCTTTAGCATATCTTTTGAACATACTTGTGATATTCCACCTCTCTTAGACTTCTCAATCATCAAAAGCATATCTACATCACTGACTAAATCTATATCTTGTTTTGTCATTTTCAACATTGCACTCCAAGCTAAACCAGGAGCTGTGAAATAGTGGGCAGGATCTAATCCATAACAATTTTTATTATGACAGAGTGATCTAAAAGCTTCAAACACATCAGCTAACAATAAAACATCTGTTTTTAGATACAAATCATGATATTCTCCAAGGTTCTTTATCTTAAATAATTTCCAAATTTCTTGTGCGTGTTTATATTCCTTATCACTTATCTCTTCTTCATAAAGGTTATTATAGAAACTTTCTTTTGAAGGAAGTTGTGTTTCTTTAAATCTCATAAATGAATCCATATAACCATAAGGATAAATTCCCTTACTTGTAAGAATTTTCTCTTTACTTTGAATTTCATTCCTTGTTTCAATTTCCTCTCTAGTTAGAATTCCCTCTTTAATCAGAATTTCATCTATAATCAGAATTTCCTCTTTAGTTAGAATTTCATTCTTTGTTCGAATTTTCTGTATAATTAGAATTTCATCTTCAGTAAGAATTTCTTCATTCATTTCCTCATTAATTAGAATTTCCTCTTTACTTTGAATTCTCTCTTTAATCTGAATTTCCTCTTTAGTTAGAATTTCCTCTTTTGGAAAGAATGAATTAAGATTTGGAAAAGAGCCCGTGGAGCTTAGATTTGATGCGAGGTTGGCTAGTGGTGTTCCATAAACTTGTAAGAATCAAGAAACCTTATACGAGTTATAGGTTTTGTGAATATCATTTTTGTAAATGAAATATACTTTTGACTTGTGTTTGTTATGGCAGAAATATTCCCTGGTGTTTTTGAAAGTTCATTTATAAATAGATGTGTGTCATAGTTGGCGCTGTTGTGAAGAAAGACTGGAATAAAAGAAGGTAATTTATAATTAAGATTACAACAGGAATGAGCGGGACCTCTATATTTACCAGTAAGATGACAATGATCCCTAACTTTAGACTCCTCAATTTCCTCCTCACAAATATGACAGATATTGTTCTTTCTAAATTCTAATTTTTCTTCTATGGTTAATTTCATCGGTTCATTTGTTTCTTTCATTAATTTACTTAGTCTTATACAATCCTTTTCTAATCGTTTTACAAACTCTTGTGAAGCATTTTTTCCACTATACTGTTCAAGTTTATTATACTTTTCTCCAACAGATGATTTGATATAATAACAGAAACCACAAGGAATATGTTTTTGATATTTATTTGTATATGGTTCTTTTGGATTAGGAGAAGCAGTATTTATCTTTTTAAGGATACATTCAAAATCAGCGTATATCACAAATGGGTGCATGATAGATTTATTATAATCTTCAAAAGAAATCTTTTCACCAGGTTTAGGCATTGTAATTACAGCTGATTTATGATTACTACAATATTTTGAATGTTGTTCTAATCGTTCTTTTGTATGAAATGAATTAAGACATCGCTTACAAGGATATATTTTGTTTGCTGTTCTGAATACCTGAGAAGAGATTAATCTTGATAAATTATTGATGTATGTGTAATGTGAATTATTTCCAACACTAAAATATAAAAGATCAATGTGTGTTTCTTCATTTTTATAGTTGTTTGAAATTTTTAATATTTGAACTTTGTTTGTATCCGTTAATCCATATACATTAATAGAAAGATTATTCTTTTTCTCAAATTTAGGAATATCTGTTAGTGGCATTGGGAAATTAAAATCTTTAATGTCCAAGGTATTCTCATATTTCATATATTGTTTTACTCTTTCTGAATTACATTTTGGTGGATGTAAGTGAGCAAGAACAGACCAGAGAAAACATTTATTATCATTATTCTTAATATTAACAACTGCCTTCTTTCGTTTTATTTCTTTTGGTAATTCAATATAAGAAGAAGCTTTAAGAGGGTTTGATTTTAGAATGTGTACATCTAAAAAGATGATTTTTTTAATATTGAATCCACTTCCTACCACTGTATTATCAACATCCTCCTCTTGTCTTGATAGTTCTTCATAAACCCCACTATTCAAAAAATCTTGAAATGATGTTATAAAATGAAGATCTGTCCTCATATAAGGAGTTTGTTCTTCATCTTGTCTTTTCATATTCATTTTCACTCCCATATAAAACTTTAAAGTTTTCATTTCTTTTAATGTTTTTTTAATAAATTTTTCAACATCAGGTTTCACTATTTCAATTGATTCAACTATTGATGATGGACCGGGTTCTCCAAATTGAAAAATCCTTATTTTTATATGCCCTTTAAATGCCCCATCAGTGTTTTCAATATAATAGTCTCCCTTTACTTTAAACTCATTTTTCTTGTGTTTTTGTGATTGAAGATGCCTATTATAACTACTCTTCAAAACATCCTTTGAGCAGGTATCACAATGTTTTCTTTCCAACTCAAGAGGGGATATTTTGTGAAATAGATTAAATGTGTGTTTGTTGGTTCGGAGGTGTTTTCTATAATGTTTATATTCGTGATTACAAACATCGCAGTATGTTGTATTCACCATATTTATATAATAAAACTTTGCTTAAACTAAAAATTTCTTGATGAAAATTTCGTTTATTTTACAGGTGAATCTGTGCTTAAACTAAAATTTTCTTGATGAAAATTTCGTTTATTTTACAGGTGAATCTGTGCTTAAACTAAAATTTTCTTGGTGAAAATTTCGTTTATTTTACAGGTGAATCTGTGCTTAAACTAAAATTTTCTTGATGAAAATTTCGTTTATTTTACAGGTGAATCTGTGCTTAAACTAAAATTTTCTTGATGAAAATTTCGTTTATTTTACAGGTGAATCTGTGCTTAAAACCATTTTATCCTCCAACTTTTTCACTTAATAAATACAATGTTTCAAGACACAAAAGACAAGTTTCAATCAATCTCTTCATCTGTTAAAGATGCTGAGAAATATGTCAAGGATGTAAAATTGAACAAAGATAAATATAACAACTATTGGATAAAAACAATTATGGTGGATATGATGAGTTCTTCAATTTACTTCAGTGGAAGGGCTTTTAGTATACCTGGAAGAACATCAATTAAGGTATCTCCAACAAAAGTTTCTCCTCTCCTTCTGGCAATATATTCAAAACTAGAAAAAGCAATGAAACAAGAAAAGGTATCAAAAAATAAAAACCTTATGGATGAAGCTTTAGAAAGAAAAGATAAGACCATCTGTAATATGCAAGGAGAAATTTGTATTTTTTTCAACAACCCTAAAGATATAAATCCTGATGAAATAAAGGATGTTAATATATCAGGTGAAATGACATTTCGTTCAATTGTAGTTAAGGATCATTTTAAAATTACCTTTAATATAAAAAATGTAGCAGTTGAATCTGTTAATGAAAAAATGTATATCGATATCGATGGTAATGTTTTTTCTACTAATTAAATGAGCCAATATTCAACTGAAGATTTTGAAGATTATGAGAGTGATTATGATACCGAGAGTTTGCATTCAAACGACAGTTATGACACCGAGAGTTTGTGTTCAAATGATAGTTATGAAAGTATAGATGATTCTGAAAGTATCGAAGATGATATCGAAGATGAATTTCAGTTTAAGTAAAGTTTTACTTTATAAATATGAATAGTTTACTCGATTTTGAGCCTCTTGAATTCCATGATTCTCCATATGACAAATTTGAGAATTGTCCTGCGTGTGAAAGACGGGGATTAAACACAGAGTCAAAAGCCTATAAACAATGTATATTCTGTGATTATCTTCTAATTAATGATAATCAAAAATATAAAAAGGAAAATAATTCTTTTAGATTTACACCAAAAATGAATTATTTTACAAGATTGATTCGAGAAATGAATGTAAAGAACGAGGGTGAGAACACACCTTTCCTTACAAGGGAAGAAACTGAACGTATTAGAGAAATGTTCAAAGGATTGTTGTTATATCTTATTCATGGATGTGATTTTCAGGGAAATATCAACACAAGATATTGCATAAATAAAATAATGGATTATCTTGAAATTAAACCTGAACTTAGGATAAAATATAGAATTTCGAAAAAAGCCAAGAATAAATTAAATAACCTGTTTTCCAAATATATAAATGAATGATTTTTTACCTATTTGGGAAAATAAGATAAAATTTGACAACCATAAAAATCTCCCAAATTCATTAAGATGCCTCATAGTTGGTTCAAGTGGATGTGGAAAAACCTGCTTACTTTTAAAGATGCTCCTCACTCCCAACTTTTTAGATTATGATAATTTAATAATTTTCACAAAGTCGAGTTTTCAACCAGAGTATCAACTACTCTCACAAGGTTTTAATGCTGGTCTTCAAAAAGAAGATATAATCGGTTTATTTAAACTTCAAAAAACCTAAATGATTTTAACATTGAAGATATAATACAACTATTTTGTGATACACAGAGATGTAAAAAGAAATCAAAACCGATAACTTGTATTCTGAGTGATAATACGGATGATATACCGTCTCCCCAAGATTTGGATAAATCCAAAAAGAACCTCATTATCTTTGATGATTGTGTTAATGAGAGAAACCAAACGGTAATGGACAGCTACGACACAAGAGGGAGACATTCTTCTTGTAATTGTATTTATCTTAGTCAATCGTACTTTCAGCTTCCTCGTCGTTCCATCAGAAACAATGCTAATACTTTTATTTTATTCAAGTTAAATTCAATAGATATAAACAATTTTTGGAGAGACAATTGTTCTACATTATGTAGTAAAAAGGAATTTGGGGATTACATGAAACACACGACTGAAAAATATAAATATATTGTTGTGAAACAAGATGAGATATTAAATGATATTTTTCAATAAATAAATGGATGTGAAAGAAAGAGCAAGAAGATTTAGGGAACATCAAGAGTTGGTTTCAAAAGTTGTAAAACAGCAGGAAGACATAAAGAAGAAACGCAGACAGAAACTAACGGGCGAAGAAGCATTTGAAAGAAAACAAGAGAAATTTTTTAAACCACTTTTAAAAACTTCCCAAGGAAAAATGAAAGATGTTTCCACAGTTCCCACGGTAGAATATACTCCTAAAAAACTTCAAATGTTAAAAGATTTCAGTCAAATGACGGAGGAAGAATTAGTGCATTTAGGAGAATTAGAATATGATGATGAAGGTTTATTTCAACAACTGGAAGAGATTAATCGACCCCCTGATTATATTGTGAATGCTCTTCAAAACAATGAATATTCAGCGGATTCAAAAACCAAAGCAGGACTCATTCCAACAGAACAATCAGCAATATTTCATCTTGTTCAAGAAAAGGTATTGATATTTAATGATGAATTAAGGTTCTTGGGTTCTGCTCAACCCCTGTTAAACTAACTCCGAGATTAATGTTTCTTCTCACAAAAGATGGAAGACAAGGTTCAACTGTGAGGGATGAATCAAAGTATATTGATAAACCATTGGATATGGAAAATAATGATGATAGAGTATATATTGATCTGCTGAACACTCTAAATTATAAGGTTATTCTTTCTGGTAAAAGTAGGAAGAATGAGAAGGAGAAACACATTATTCAGGCTTTAAGTATCCTTGGTTCAGGTGTTAGTTTTCTTCCAAATGACCCATCGCAATTAGTTAATAGACTGTTATTGTTGTTAGGCAGTAAGAAGGTTGGAAATAACAATTGTTTTAATGAAGCATCAGCCATTTTAGACCAGTTGATGAACATGAAAATAATTAATAAATATCAATATAAAGACATTTTATCTCATATTAAATAAGATGAGAAGCACAATCCTTAGTTTCAATTTCACAACAAGCGACCACACATCTTCATTCCCATACCCACTACAACTTGACACAACAAAAGAATATGAGGCATCTTTATTGTCCATGGAAACTTATAATACCTTATTTAATATAACCGAGAAAAATGACAAGTTTAGTTATAATCCAGGAAGTGGATACAAAACGATAACAGTCTCACCCGGAGCATATGAGATTTCTCAAATATCTTCCGAAATTGCTCGTCTTATGAAAGAACAGGGTGATGAACCAAAAAATATTGTTATAAACATTCAAAAACATACTTCAAAATCAACGATTAAAGTTAAAAATAACTACAAGGTTGATTTCACAATTGATAATTCATTTAGAGAGTTATTGGGTTTCTCCTCAAAAAAGATTGAAACTAATGGGACGTTTTACAGTGATAATGTCATTCAAATATCCTCAGGAATAAATTCGGTGTTAATTCACTGTGATTTGATTGATGGTGCTTATAATGATGGGAAAAAAACAAATACAATATTTTCATTCAGCGCATACTCAACCCCAATTGGTTATAAATTCAATATGGAACCCAAAAATTTGGTTTATCTACCTGTGTCAGGAAAAACCATACACAGAGTAAATTTTAGGATAACCGACCAAGATAATCGTGTGATTTCTTTTAATGGAGAAGTTATATCCATCAGAATTCACCTACGTGAAGTTTTCCAATAAATAAATACGATGGTTATTGTGAGGAAACACGAGTTGGGAAAATATAAAATAATTACAGGGGATGGGATGTTCCTTTCCCCATACTACAAGGGTGAAGGTATGTATCTTGGTAGAGGATACTATAAACCTAAGAGACAAAGGGGTGTTGGGCATCAATTTAGAGGAGATGGGATAATTGATACTCTCATGGGTATTGATTCAACTATTCTTAAACATAAAGATCTAATTGGTTCAACTGCTTCTGCTGTGGGAAATGTTGCAGGTGCTGTAAAGAGTATAAAAGATGCCCAGAAGGAATCTCATAAATTACAAGCAATAAAAGAAATTAAGAAAGGCAAAACTCAGTTGTCCCCCCCAAGAACGACAGAAAATAATTCAAATACTTGGATCAGGGTTTCAAAAGTTTTAACATCTTTTTTTTCCTAAATAAATACAAGTATGGAAGCAATTGATAGTATCTATGATTTGGATGATACTATTATTATCTCAAACTCCACTAAAAAAGAAGATTACTTCAAGGTAAATGCAATAACTGGAACAGACTGGAATACGAATGGTACAAAAAGTTTTGAAATAAATAATCAACAAACCTATTTGAATCTCTCCGAAAGTTTCTTGTTGTGTAAATTTAAATTCACTAAGGCTGGGAATAACACAAACGCTACACTTGTAAATGATTTCTTCTGGAAAATGTTTGATAGTGTGCGTTTGTATATTGGAACACAAGAAGTTGAAGCGGTTGATTATGTCTCTGCTGTATCTGAAATGATAAAATTTACACTCTATACATTCAGTGATAGAATGGGAAAGGGGTCTGTCGAAGGTTTTATTCCTGATATGTCAACGGGAACAAACACAGACCCTGGGTATACTCAAAGGAAAGGAATGTATAATGATGATACAAAAGCAGAAAATAGTTTTACTGTGGCAGTTCCTCTTAAAGGTATATTTGGATTTTGTGATCATGATAAAGTTCTGTATGGCCTTAAAATTAGATTTCAACTACAAAGGAATGATAATGAAAATCGATTGCTTTTTGGTGTTGGTAGTGCTTTTGGTGATCAGAATAAATTTGTAATTGAGGAAATGAGTTGGTATATCAGTGAATATACTCCTAATCTTAAAACAGAAGAGATGTTGAATCGAAGACTTAACTCAAAGAAACCACTCAGTGTATCATACCTCAAAAGAAGATGTCAACACGTTAAACTCAATCAAACTACTTACACGTGGAATTTGGGTGTTCTGGAAGGAAAGCCACGATATCTGTGGATCATTTTTAAAAAGCCAGATGGTGATACTGCGACTGATAAGAATAATGCATTGAGTGATAATGCTAAGGTGAAACAACTTGGCGTTTCTCTAGATGGAACATTTTACCCACGAGATAGATTGGAAATTAATTGGGAAAAAAATGATTTTGCTGAAGCATACAAGTCTTACCAAAAGGTGTGTGAAAGTAATGGAAATAAAGAACCTATTTTGGATATGACAGCATTTAAAAGTTTGTATACAATCTATGCGTTTGACCTGAGCGCTCAAAAGGAAACTATAAAGTCTAATCGAGTGGATACTTCCCTATACATTGAAAGAGGAGAGAGTGAAGAAGTTGATACATATTGTTTGCTTTTGGAAGAAACAGAATTGCAGATTAATACAGATAATGGTGTGATGATTAGTCTCACATAATTTTTTGTTAAATAAATGAGTGGCAAAGTACCAACTGGGGTATATGTTAATCAAATCAATCTTCATAAACTATCATCTTGTGTTCAAAATCAAAAGCCTTGTACGATTAACGTTAATACAATTCAGAGAAAAGGAGCAGTAAGAATTGATGTTTTTCTCACAAGAGAACAGGTTAAAATCTTGAATGACACTGGCTCACTTAAAATTAAAATGACAAAACCAATGTTGAAAAAATATTCAATAAGAGAGACGAGTGGAGGATTTCTCCCATTTCTAATTCCTTTATTTGCTGGTTTAAGTGCGGTTGGAGCATTGACGGGTGGTATTTCAACAGCGGTGAAAACTGCCAACGAAAGGAAGGCTCAACTCCAGGCTCAAAAAGAATTGGAAAGACATAACAAAGAGTTGGAGAAACAAATTAGTGGAAGTGGTGTAATTGTCGATTTTGCTGAAAAACTTGAAGGTCTGCCTGATAAAGCGAGATTGCTAGTTGGAGATATGCTTTCTTCTATAGCACAAGCAGGTGTAAAATTAACGAAAAGAGGTAATGGATTATATCTTTCTAATAAATAAATGAGCATTGATGAGTGGTTGAAAGAATTTGGAAAGAATACAACATCAAATTTACAACTTGTCAAATATTGTAAGAAATTAAAAATTCATAATGTGGTTATTTGTATGAGAGATGAATTAACAAATGTGCCGAAACATACAAAGAATATTATTATGAACTTAGAAGATAATAATGGGAACGGTTCTCATTGGGTTTGTATTTTTAATAGTCAAGACAAATATTATTTTGATAGTTTTGGTCTTCCACCACCTGTTGAAGTCATAAAATTCTTACAGAATGGTGTTTATCAAACATTTCAAGTCCAAGAATTAAATTCCAAGTGTTGTGGCCAATTATGCCTATATGTGTTATTTCAACTCAACAAAAATAAAAAATTTAATGATATTATTTTTAATCTAATATAAATGACTTATGTTGGTAAAGATGGTTCTATCTTTGGTGTATCTCAAGAACTGGATATTGATTTATCAAATTATTACACAAAGGCACAGGCTGAACGACATAAATATAATATAACCAAAAATATTAACATGAAAAATGCTTATAAATTAAAAAATTATCCAAGCCCGACTGACGCGAATGACTTGGTGAGATTAAGCGATTTATCACAATATATATCCTTAAATAAAACAGCCGTGTATTCCAAAGATACAGAAGTGTTGATATTATCTCCAGGTCATACAGAATTCACAGTTCGAATTAAAATAAATTTTTATAAAGAAGGGCGTATCGTTTGTATGAGAATAGAACAATGGGGGTATGATATGAATGATTTAGGGTATAATTGGTCATTTAAAATTAACCTCGAAGACCTGGAACAATTAAATCAGTCTCGTAAGGAAGAATATTATCCACTTGGTATCGAGAATGAGTTTTGTGGGGCTACGATTAGCAAACAACAAATAAAAGAATTTAATAAGGGTAAATATAATAATGGTTTTGCCCTTGTTTATCTCATGAAAACAGAAAAAACAGGATTATATATAATAAGTAAGGAAATACAAAATGATTTAACTATGGGAAGATGGGGAGGTGTTTCGTGCCATAATATTGTTCTAACATATATTTCTAATACATAAATGACAGCAAGAAGGCTTCAAGAAAATTATCATTTCTGTGTCCAAGCATACCTTCAAGAAAAGGGTATTCGGTATTTTAATAAATATGTTCTACAACATAAGAATGAGGTATTTTCAATAAAAGATTGGCATTATGCTGATGTTGATAAACCGACAACTTTAGATTTATTTAGAATGTTAAATAATGAAAAAATTATAAAGTTAAGAAAAGGTAAGGCTCTTTTAGAAATTCAAAAGAAATTTTATTGGTTTCCTGTTCTAAATAAAATTATTTTGGATACAGGAATAACAAGAAATCCTGATGAATATATGTATAATATTCTATGGGGTGTAAGCGATTCAAGGATAGTAAGGGATGAGGAAGGAGTTGAAGAAGAGAGGGAAGAGGAGGAAAAGGAGAAGAGGGAGAAGAAAGAGAAGGAGGAAAAAGAGAAGAGAGAGAAGGAGGAGAGGGAGAAGAGAGAGAGGGAGGAAAGAGAGAAGAGAGAGAGGGAGGAGAGAGAGAAGAGAGAGAGGGAGGAGAGGGAGAAGAAAGAGAAAGAGAGGGAGGAGAGGGAGAAGAAAGAGAAGTAGGAAAAAGAGAAGAGAGAGAAGGAGGAGAGGGAGGAAAGAGCGAGACAAAATAAATATCAAAATATGGAAACCAGTGAGATTAAAAAAAGATTAAGGGTATTACAGAAAATAACTCAACCCACCGAGGAGGAAAAGAAAGAATTGACAAGTCTATTTGCAATACTTTCGACAAGACTATTAGCATCGACAAGATATGGACTTTAATTCAAGTTTTTCATTTTTTTTTCTTAAATAAATGGAGGAGAGAGTGAAGGCATTTCTAAGGATTCTTTATGTTTTAAAAATCAAGATTCAAATGTGCATGTTGGAAACTAAAAAGGTTTTTGCACTCTGCAGGAATTTTTCTCATAAATAAATGAGTTATTGTCTCAAATGTAAAAAGAAAACTAATACTCAAAATATTTCATATATTAAAAGTAAAAATAACAGGGTTATACAAAAAGGTATATGTTCGGTGTGTGGTTCAAAAAAAAATCAATTTATCTCCCAACACAAACTAGGAGGAGATATCCAAAAGTTTTTATCAGGAAGTAAATTTACAACTACTGGAATACCAGGGGAATTACATCTTCCAGGGTATTCTTTCTGTGGCCCAGGCACAAACTTGGATAAAAGATTAGATGAGGCAGACAATCCTAAATCCTGGAGTAAGCCTATCAATAGAGTTGATGAAGTGTGCATGAGACACGATATTGATTATGGGAATACCACAACGTTGCAAGAAAAGCATGAAGCCGATAGAGAAATGTTGTATAATTTGTCTCTGATACAAAATCCAACCTTGAGAGAAAAAGTTGATCGGTTCATTGTGAAGAAGATGATCAGTGCTAAATTGAAACTTGGACTTGGAAATTCAAAAAACTTATAGGCTCTAATGATGCCATTAAGACTGAAGAGCAATTAGCTGATGAATTACATAAACCAATATTCACAAAGTTTCAGAGAAGGAAAGTTTATTCCAAGGAAGTTGATTATATCTGGTCTGCTGATTTGATTGAACTCAATAATGATAAGGGGTACAAGTATGCTTTAACCGTTATTGATTTGAGGAGTAGATATGTGTGGGTTGTCCCTTTAAAAAACAAAACAGGTAATACTCTTATGTTAGCTTTTCAACAGATATTTAATAAAAGTAAGAGAAAACCTAAAAAATTGTGGACTGATGAGGGTAGAGAGTTTTATAACAAGACATTTATGAATTTTCTAAAAAATAACAGTATTACATTATACAGTACCTTTAATGAAGGGAAGGCAGTTGTTGTTGAACGTTTTAATCGTACCTTAAAAGAGAGACTATATAAAAAATTCACACAACTCGGTTCACAACAATGGTCATCTTTTTTTCAGGATATTGTGGATAAGTATAATGACACGATTCACACGGCAACAAATATGAAACCATCAGAAACATTTACAAAATTAAAATATGAAAAAGAGATTAATGTCAGAAAACCTAAGTTCAAAGTTGGTGATATCGTAAGAATATATCGGTGGAAATCTCATTTTGAAAAAGGTTATACGAAAAGATGGACCAACGAGCTTTTTAAAATTGTTGATGTAATAGATACGGTTCCTTGGACTTATAAGATATATGATTTGGAAGGGGAAGAGATTTTAGGTTCATTTTATTCACAGGAATTACAAAATACAAAGATAAATTGAAATTTTTTGACTCCGCCCCTTTTTGGCTCCACCCACACAAGCCCCGCCCACACAAACCCCACACAAACCCCACCACACACGTCCACACAAGCTCCAATAAATTGAAATTTTTGACTCCGCCCCTTTTTGACTCCGCCCACACACGCCCCTCCCACCGAAGCCCTGCCCACACAAACCCCACACAAACCCCACACAAGCTCCACACAACCTCCACACAAAACTCCACACAAGCTCCACACACACAAACCCCACACAAGCTCCACCCATATTCATCATATTCACATAATTAGTGATTAGTTAATTAGTTCCCCACACACACAACATGTTTATTTAATTAAAAAATTATCCACCCATCCACACAAGCTCCACTCATCCACCCATCCCCCCATCTCTCCACCCATCCATTTATCCACACAAACCTCATCCACAGAAGCCTCATCCACATTCACCCCTCCCACACAAGCTCCACCCACATAAACCCCTGCCCATATAAACCCTGCCCACATAAACCCCTCCCACATAAGCCCTGCCTACACAAGCTCCACACAAAAACTCCACACACATAAACCCCTCCCACACAAGCTCCACCCACATAAACCCCCGCCCACACAAGCCCCACCCACACAAGCCCCACCCACACACACACACCCCGCCCACACAAGCCCCTCCCACACACACCCCACCCACACAAGCCCCCACCGAAGCCCCGCCCACACAAGCCCCGCCCACACAAGCCCCACCCCCCCCCTCATCCCCCTGTGCGCCCCCACCTTTGACCCACCACCTCCCTCATCCCACCCCCCACCCTTCCCCACACACACACATGGGGAGGGGAGGGATGGGATGAGGGGGTGATGGGTCATTGGGGAGCG
Source organism: Eptatretus burgeri (assembly GCF_056783735.1). NCBI lineage: Eukaryota > Metazoa > Chordata > Myxini > Myxiniformes > Myxinidae > Eptatretus > Eptatretus burgeri. The sequence continues at coordinate 139,465,847 of NC_140964.1, forward strand.
CACCTACCCCCTCCCCTCCCCAACCCCCCTTTACATCTCTTTTATTCTTTTCTTGTAATTCAGAATCAAGTAATTGTAAACAAAACAAATATAATTTATTAATATTGAAAATATTAAATATTCATTTGCGAGAATGTACAATCTTTCCCAGCAATCTTCTTCAGATGCCTTGTGATTTCGAAACTCAGACACCATATTCTGTTTTGAAACAAAAAGTGGATAATAATTAGGTTCTATAAAGATAATTACATGGTAATATGAATAATCCTCGTTGACCACTGAATTAACACACCAGGAGCCTGTCATCCTTTCAAGGTCAATAAAATGAATTCCAGTGTACTGACAAAACCACGTCCAAACTAATGATGCAACCAACATAAGGCGACATTCTAAAGAGAGAGTGATATTAATAATAATTCAGAAATATTTACCTCCAGAAAATCATGTGTTGTACGAGTGATATTAATAATAATTCAGAAATATTTACCTCCAGAAAATCATGTGTTGTACAAGATTGCTTCAACAGCTGATGTTGTGCGATAGTGCTGAAAAAAAAAAAAAAATAAGTCAAGGGTATAGATGAAGAGACAGACAGGGAAAGCAACACACACACACACACACGCACACACACACACATACACACACACATAGACACACACACACGTGCCTCACCATTGGTTTAATTCATTCGAGATCAGAGACCAGTCATTATAAATCATTGGCCTCTTCAATAAGAGCAGAGAGAGGTAGGTAGAAAGACAGACAGAGAGAGAGGCACACACACGTGTCTCACCATTGGTTTAATTCCTTCGAGATGAGAGGACGTGATAAGATTTCATGCCACTCATTGAAAATGTCTTTCAATTCTCTTCTAAAATCATTGATCTCTTCAATAAGAGTATTAATTTCATGAACCACGTCGTGATATGTGAACTCAATTTCTTCCAATGCCCTGTCAGGGAAAAAATATATATATATATATCAGAATTATCATGATTTAATTAATAATCATTTGCTTCATCGTTCAAAGAGAAAAGCATACACAAACTTACCAACTCTGTAGTGGGCTGTTGGCTTCATCGGAAGAAATATCGTCCATGCCTCAGTTGTAAAAATGAAAATCCCGTCTGGCAGAAACTTTGTCTGGCGAACCGCTTATAAAGCAACGATGAGGAGATTGCTTAATCATTGGGTGTGGGCACAGGAAATGACAAGCTTCTCTTAATGATCTCATCTGGCCACCGCCCGAGTTGCAAATCGTTTTTGGACATAAACCACGCCATAAAAGTTTTGATTCAAATGTTTTCAGTTCGTGTTCTGAGATAAAATATAAACACGAGACCTTGTCTCACAGAATAGTTCCTATTTTTTCACAGCATGACAGTCCAAAACCACTTCCTCATTCACACAGCACGGCCGTGTCAAAAAAACACTTCCTCATTTTCACGGCATGAACTGAAAACATTTGAAACAAAACTTTTTTTCTGACATGGTTTATGTACAAAAATGATTTGCAACTCGGGCGGTGGCCAGATGAGATCATTAAGAGAAGTTTATCATTTCGTAATGGCACAAAAGGGGTATCTTAAAAAATATAAAGATTCAAATGTTTTGTTTTTCAATATTTTAGATGGGGATTATTGTGCAAAGAAAATTAAACTATTGAAGGAATTTGAGAATGAACAAATGTTTATAGGTTCAATGAGTGAGCTCAACAATATGCATTGGTTATTTGATAAAGAGTGTCCCGGGGCTTAGGCGTTTCAGATATTTCTTTCGAATCACCTTTAACAAATCTTTATCTTGTTGTATGGGTTATTTGAATAGAGAGCCCCTAGGTTAAAAGGGGAAATAAAAAAATGACCGTTTTTACAGCCATTTTTCCCTGCTGTGCAGGGGTTTGGCTTTTTCTTGAGGCAATGTTTTATGGCCGGATGCCCTTCCTGACACCAACCCTGGTCGCCTCTTACGACACACAGGGATATGGTACACCTCTTCTAACCGGGGCATACACCGGGACCAGTACACTGGCACTCATTTCGCCGACCTCGGAAGGATGGCAGGCTGAGTCAACCCCCTGGTGTTAATTCAGCAGCCAACGGGTTTTGAACTCAGGACCCTGGGATCCCAAGCCGCCACCCTAACAACTAAGCCAACACCAGGCTCCAGGTTAAAAGGGGAGACAAATAAATATACCTTGGGCTAAAAAGGGGATTTATTTTTTTAGGGGAAAAAAAGAAAAATTTCATGGCTGAAAATCCCCCATTCATTTACATGGGGAAAAGTGAGCCAGAACCAGTATTCTTACCCTACTTGTGTGTGTGTGTGTGTGTGTGTGGTGTCCCCGTGTATGTGTGTGTGTGAGTCCCCGTGTATGTGTGTGTGAGTCCCCGTGTGTGTCCGTGTATGTCCGTGTGCGTGTGTGTCCGTGTATGTGTGCCTGTGTGTCCGTGTATGTGTGCCTGTGTGTCCGTGTATGTGTGCCTGTGTGTCCGTGTATGTGTGCCTGTGTGTCCGTGTATGTGTGCCTGTGTGCGCGTGCGTCCGTGTGCGCGTGCGTCCGTGTGCACGTGCGTCCGTGTGCACGTGCGTCCGTGTGCGCGTGCGTCCGTGTGCGCGTGCGTCCGTGTGCGCGTGCGTCCGTGTGCGCGTGCGTCCGTGTGCGCGTGCGTCCGTGTGCGCGTGCGTCCGCGTGCGTCCGTGTCCGCGTGCGTCCGCGTGCGTCCGCGTGCGTCCGTGTCCGCGTGCGTCCGTGTCCGCGTGCGTCCGTGTCCACGTGCGTCCGTGTCCGCGTGCGTCCGTGTCCGCGTGCGTCCGTGTCCGCGTGCGCGTGCGTCTGTGTGCGTGCGTCCGTGTGCGCGTACGTCCTCGTGTGTGCGTGTCCGCGTGCGTCCGTGTGCGCGTGCCCGTGTGCGTGTGCGTGTGTGTGTCCGTGTGCGTGTGTCCGTGTGCGCGTGTGTGCGTCCGTGTCCGTGTCTGTGTCTGTGTCTGTGTCTGTGTCTGTGTCTGTGTGTGTCCGTGTGCGTCCGTGTCCGTGTGCGTGTGTGTGTCCGTGTCCGTGTGCGTGTGCGTGTCCGTGTGCGTGTGTCCGTGTGCGTGTGTCCGTGTGCGTGTGCGTGTGTCCGTGTGCGTGTGCGTCCGTGTCAGTGTGCGTGTGTGTCCGTGTGCGTGTGTCCGTGTGCGTGTCCGTGTGTGGGTGTCCGTGTGTGTCCGTGTGCGTGTGTCCGTGTGCGTGCGTCCGTGTGCGTGCGTCCGTGTGCGTGTGCCCGTGTGTCCGTGCACGTGTGTCCGTGCGCGTGTGTCTGTGTGCGTGTGTGTCCGTGTGCGTCCGTGTGTGTGTCCGTGTGCGTGTGTGTGTCCGTGTGCGTGTCCGTGTGCGTGCGTGTCCGTATGCGTCCGTGTGCGTGTCCGTGTGTGTGTGTGTCCGTGTGCGTGTGTGTGTGTGTCCGTGTGCGTCCGTGTGTCAGTGTGTCGGGTGTGTGGTATAGCCTGCGGGCATGCAGGGCGGGGCATGATGATGGGAGGAGGGGTCGTCGTGGTCATCGTGTCTGCCAGGAATATAAGGAGTGCGCGCCGCCTGAGGCGTTGTAGTAATGCCGTAGTCGCCCGGCTCGTGAGTGTGCTGAGTACGTAATAAAGGAGAGCCGCGGGCAAAGTATGCCCGCGCTCGCGCTTGTGCAACACAGCCCGGCTCGACTGTTCCCCCGCTCGTGTCTGCCTGCTAAGCATCTTCTATCCACGACACCACAGTTGGCTGACGAGGATCTTCGGATCGGCGTGTGCAGGGTGGTGGCTGGGTTCGGCGTGGCAGCGAGTAACTCAGCGCACCTTGCACGGTTCGAGGTTCCGGAGGAGTACGCATCGCGAGGAGCGTGTCGCAGGTTCGCTCGCGCGCGCACAGGCTCCGGAGCCAGGAGGCTCGCCAGCGCGGTCCAGCTCAGGCATGACAGGGAGTCAGTGCACAGCGCACGAACGCGTGCCCGCTTTCGTCGGAGTCGACTTCGACCACGTCGAGTGGGCAACGGCCGCGCTCAGTGTTCGTTTTATTGAGGTACGACAAATCGGGGGAATGATTTCTGCAAAGCCACGGCTAAAGAACGAGGACACGCGGTTCGGCTCGAACGCGGCGTTGGACGTCGCGCAAGCTCTGAAGAATGTCCGGGGTCTCGATGGTCGGTGCGCAACAGATGGTCCGGAGGTCAGCGCGATGCGCCAGGCACGCACGGCCACGCGCACGGTCTGCGGCGCGGGTCGTGGGCGAGCGTTGCAATGCAATCACTCGGACGGCGGTCTGAGCACTCGAGGTCGCTACGGTGTGTGGGCCGAGGGTCATTGCCCATCGTTAGTCATAGATGGCGGTGTGCGAAGCGATCCTTCCGTCCCGGGTCAAGACCTACTGCCGGTATGGTGTTCGGTGCATGGCGTGCACGGTAACGCCCCGGGTCGAGTTTTGCAGCCTGAGCACGGAGATTCCAGCGACCCGGAGCGGGAGATGCTGCCCATGTTGAGCCTGGTTTCAGTTGGTCCTACGGTGACAGGACCGATGCCAGTGAATGTCGAAGTGATCGGGGCACTGATCGGGTGTCGAATTGAGTCCACTCGTGCTGCCCTCGCATCGCGCGCGTACACCGGCGAAGCGATTGCGCCGCTTGCAGCGCCCGACGTCTCGGTGCTTTACCGGGGGCGAAGCGCCCTGCTCATGGTGTTTGTGGTGCGAGGGGAGGGGCCCGTCCTTTTGGGTCGGGACTGGCTGGCGCACCTCGGGCTGGATCTCCAGTTCGTACCTCCAGGTGTGCCGGTGCTCTCTTCGATGCTTTCGTCGAGTACCGAGGGCGAGGGTCTGGCGGCGGGAGCCGTGTCGATGCAACGGGAGCGGCCGTTCGTTGCTGCCTGCAACGGCGGTGTGCGGTTCGGGAGCAGCAGGAGCCGTGCCAGCTCTCGCGATGAGCTCTCGCGCGTCGGCTGAGTGCATGGTGCGAGGTGCGCCGGTGTTGTTCGGGCAGCTTCAACGGGTTGCGGTGGGCCCGTGGCGTTAAAGGCAGTCGCGAGTCACAACATCGAGGCAACAACCAAGAGGCGGACTCGTGATGTGGGTTGTGGGTTGCTGTTCATTGCATATTTGTTTTTCATTGCTCGAGTGATGCGGTTTAACGTTGTTGAAATATATGCCAGCAGTTCCCGTGTGAGAGTGGGTTTGGTGGAGATCAATCGATGGGATTTGTATTATGATCAATGTGATGTGGGGGCTTTGGGAGAGGTGGGGGCGAATAAAGAGGGTTTATTGGCCTCCAGTTGCCCCAGGCCACGGGTAGTTGTTTTGTCAGGTGCTGGGATTTTATCAAAAGAACGCGCTGTACGGAAAAATGAGTTTGCAATGGTTCAAATGTTATTCCTATTGATTTATGACGAGCCTATGGTTGGAGTATGCTTTGAATGGAGTCGCGACCGTCTAACTGCCGTGTGGGTCTCGGAGATCGACTCGGAGCCAGGACTGGTACGCTGGTTGGCGTTACCCCCACCTCTGGTTGCGGCAAGGTCAGACGTGCCTGGCGCCGGGGGCGCAGCTCTCTGTGTTCGCTCAAGGCCATTGAGACGGGCATTGGCATCTGAACTGATTGTGGTGCGTGGGTTGTTATGGAGCATTGGTTGCGTCCAGCCAGCGGCGCTGTTCAGCGCCCCCATCCAAGGTCAATCGAGTCTGGCGCTGGCGCCACGGCTTCCAGACAGCGGGCTTCCGGCCTCGGAATGTTTATCTGCTTCAGGTCTGCCTGGGGGAGGTGGGCCGCCTTGTGGGCCGGAGGCGTTTGATGGTGCCGGGGGAGGTTTGCTCGGGAGATCGCCGCGGCCTTGCCGAGGGCCATGTCAGCATGAGCCGCCTGGGGGCGTTTCCGCTGTGTAGTGCTGCTGTGCTTTTCGCCTTGCTGCTTCATATCGGTGACGCGGTCAGAGTTTAGGAGGTGCTTTGTGCACCTCCGTCTTTGGAACCTGGCCGTGGCAGCTCCACTAGCTCGCTTCCACGCATTATATGATGTGATGTGCTGTTATACCGTAGTCCTTCGTGCTGTTTATGCTTATTATGATGGTGATCATTTAATAATCATAGTTTTAGGGGGGAGGAGTGTGGTATAGCCTGCGAGCATGCAGGGCGGGGTATGATGATGGGAGGAGGGGTCGTCGTAGTCATCGTGTCTGCAAGGAATATAAGGAGTGCGCGCCGCCTGAGGCGTTGTAGTAATGCCGTAGTCGCCCGGCTCGTGAGTGTGCTGAGTACGTAATAAAGGAGAGCCGCGGGCAAAGTACGCCCGCGCTCGCGCTTGTGCAACACAGCCCGGCTCGACTGTTCCCCCGCTCGTGTCTGCCTGCTAAGCATCTTCTATCCACGACACCACAGGGTGGGGGAAAAAAAAAAAAAAAAAAAAAAAAAAAAAAACTTGGTTCGGTAATTTATAAAACACATTAACACTGCAAACGGCTCGGAAATCGAGTGTTATCAAATATGTCACGATGAAACTCACAAAGGGAAACATTTCACGTTTATCAAGGAAATCCAAGAACCAAATGCTTTAAAAACAGACGCGAGAACAAAGGAAAACATTTACATGATAGAACCTCCATAATAGATACGGGATGAAACTTTACCACCAGGGGGCACGGAACAGGTACAGGCACAGGCACAGGCACGGCATGTCCACACACCCGTGAGGAGTCGGAACTGCTGATACTTTCAAATGTGGAGCGAACATCCATCCAGGCCAAAAAAAACATGGCGGCTCCAGACCCAGCTTGGTTACCATGGAAACGCTTTAAAACCCCAAACTGAGTATGTAATTACCGAAAAAAACCATGGCGGCTCCAGACCCAGCTTGGTTACCATGGAAACGCTTTAAAACCCCAAACTGAGTATGTAAATTACCGAAAAAAACCATGGCGGCTCCAGACCCAGCTTGGTTACCATGGAAACGCTTTAAAACCCCAAACTGAGTACGTAATTACCGAAAAAAACCATGGCGGCTCCAGAACCCAGCTTGGTTACCATGGAAACGCTTTAAAACCCCAAACTGAGTATGTAATTACCGAAAAAAACCATGGCGGCTCCAGACCCCAGCTTGGTTACCATGGAAACGCTTTAAAACCCCAAACTGAGTATGTAATTACCGAAAAAAACCATGGCGGCTCCAGACCCCAGCTTGGTTACCATGGAAACGCTTTAAAACCCCAAACTGAGTATGTAATTACCGAAAAAAACCATGGCGGCTCCAGACCCCAGCTTGGTTACCACGGAAACGCCTAAAAACCCCAAACCGAGTACGTAATTACCGAAAAAAATGGACCCGCTGTGGACTCTGCCGTCATGGATGGCAAAAACAGGATATGAAGCTCGGCGTTTCACTCAATTCATTTACACTTTCTGCACATTTCATAATTTTTTCTTCACTCATCATAATCGTCCGAACGGTAGAAAAAGTTAAGTTTAATGCTTTCCTTTAATAAATACGCGAAGTTATAAAAATCGCTGACTTGATAAAATTTTCGGATTTCACTCCAGATTTCGATGCTTATTTTGTTCACCAGATCCGATTCTCAAATCGGACGTAATATTTCGATTATATACTTTAATTAGTCCGTGAGAGTTGATCGTATGGTGTACGAGGTGCAGTGGAACACGAGAAACAAGAGCGTTAGCATCAACTCCGCTTTATTGCACGTCCGGATGTACTTCACCGCCACCCCTAGCGGGCGAGGCATGATATATGAAAACCCAATCACGTGATACAGCACACTCCTCCCCTCGTAAAATGACAAGTCAAATGATGAAAGGACAATCATAACATGACCAACCGAAACCCATCAACACTCATAATCCTCCAAGTACCGCGGCCGCACCCTGACCCGCCTCGGACGGGCAGCGCCACCAGACGGCCCAGGCCCAGACGCCTCCCGGCTCGGTCGAGGTGACACCCTCGCCGGACTCGCGCCATCCGCAATACCAACCGCCCCCGGCCGCCCAGCCTGCCCGATGTCCCCAGGCAGGACTGAATCAGGCGAAGACCCCCTGGGCGTCGGAAAATCCGGCCCTGGCGATACAACGTCTGGCCACGGTGACATTACGGGTGGGGGTCCCACATCGTTCGGCCCGGGGAGGTGTGGGGGGGGGGGTGACGCTGAACAGCGATCATGCATTTGGTCCACGTGCCGCTTCCACACCTCCCCACCATCAGTCCGCACCATGCAATTCGCCGGCCCCAGTACCACAGAGACCACAGCCGGCACCCATTTGGAACCGTGGAAATAATCGCGCACCATTACCCGCTGTCCCACATCGAAACCGCGCAGCAGCGTCGGACGCGACACCGTCCCACTCCCCGACCCACCAGGTCGCAGCAAATCCAGTCTGGACCGCAATGCCCGACCATAGAGACGAATGGCAGGAGAATCACCCGTGACAGGATGAACTGCGTTCCTGTAATGGAGCAAAAAGACATCGACCACCGTCTTTACAGGTGCAACAATGTGTTGAATCGCCTCCACCTTCCGAGGACCTTTCAACAGTCCCTCCGGCGTGATGATGTGCCCGAGGTATTCCAAGCGCTGCTTGAAGAACGCGCACTTGTCCCTGTTCAAGCGCAGGCTGCACGCTTCTAGCTTTGTCAGCACTTGGGCAATGTTCGCAAGGTGCTCGTCCGCCGTTTTCCCCGCAATGAGCACATCGTCCAGGTAGGTCTGAGCGGGCAGGCCAATGCAAATCTGATCCATGGCTTTCTGCCACAAGGCCGGGGCCGAAGCAATCCCAAAACAGAGTCGGGTATATCGATGGAGCCCTTGACACGTGTTGATTGTCAAAAGCTCGCTACTCCCGGGATCCATCGCTAGGTGAAAATATGCATCACACAGGTCTAGCTTCGTGAAGTATTGACTCCCCGCCAATCGCGCATATAATTCATCGATTGACGGCAGTGGATATTGCTCCACGCGGAGCCCCGGGTTAACCGTGGATTTGAAGTCCCCGCACAATCGGACGTCTCCATTCCGTTTCAGCACCGTGACAACCGGGGTGGCCCAATCTGAGTACGACACCCGTTCGATCACTCCACAGGCCTCCAGCCTATCCAGTTCACCCTTGACCTTGTCCCGCAGGGCATACGGCACCGGTCGTGGTTTACAAAAACGAGGAACCACCCCCTCCTTCAGGAAGAGCTTTGCCTCCACGTCCTTGAGTTTCCCAAGGTCGTCGCAAAACAAACCTTGATGTCTTTGAAGAATCTTCTCCAACTGATCCTCCCACCGGCTCGGCACGGGTTGCACAAGGTGAACTGCGGCCCAGTCTAGCCTGATGCGGGACAGCCAGTCTCGGCCGAGGAGAGACCGACCCCTCCCCCACATGATGTACAACGGAAGCGTGGCGACCTGGCCTTGGTACCGCACAGACACGTCTGCCATCCCGACTGGCGTTATCTTCTCGCAGGTGTACGGAAACAGCGTGAGGTTTGACCTGATAAGCTTCAGGCCGTTGAGTCTACGCGCGGTCTGTTCGCCGATGATCGACACAGCCGCTCCCGTATCGACCTGAAACATGATCGGCGTTTTGTTCAATTTGATTTACACCTTCATCGGGCACGCCGCCGCCGGGCCAATTGAAAACAGGCTCAACAACGGCCGCCGGTTCCGCCCCGGGTCGCCTCACAATAAAACGATCTCTGAGCCAAGCTGGACGCTCCTCCGCCGTGAACTTGCAGGCCACGGAAGAATGCTTAATCCGCGCCACGAAATCAGCGACGTGCTCCTCTGCACCTTTCGAGAGGCGATCGAACTGGTATCGAGCGAGCTGTAATGACTTCTCTGGCACCATGTGTGCTTTCATCTTCTCCACAACGTCCCGAAACGCCAGCCCGTCATCACGGGGCTTGTCCGGCGCCACCAAATCACTCAGTAGTCGATAATGCTCCACCGAAAGCAAAGCGAGCAAGATCGACATCTGTTTGCTCTCGTCGACCACATCATTCGCGTGGAAATAGCATCCCAATTGCTCCGAAAACAATTCGAAGTCGTCTCCGACGAAAACGGGCACATGTCCGTTTTCAACCATTCTCGTCGCCAACTATGGTGTACGAGGTGCAGTGGAACACGAGAAGCAAGAGTGTTAGCGTCAACTCCGCTTTATTGCGCGTACGGATGTACATTCCTGCCACCCCTAGCGGGCGAGTCATGATATACGAAAACCCAATCACGTGATGCAGCACAGATCGGTTTCCAAATCGAGGCATGCTTGGTCGAACAAATCGGTCGAACAAAATGGCGGCGAAAGACTCCAGCAACCACAGAGGGCTGACCAAGATGGCGGGCCGCCGATTAAATGAAGCCTTTGATATAAATTAGGAGGGGTTGGGCTGACCAAAATGGCGCGCCGCCGATGAAATGAAACTTTTGAAATAAATTAGGAGGGGCTGTGGGCTGACCAAGATGGCGAGCCGCCATCTTGGTAAGGCTTATTTTGTTTTTTTGTGATGAGCACTCCCAAAATTATCTTCAAAACGGGTGTTTTAATGCACCTAAATACCCAATTTTTACTCGTGCAATTCCTTATAGTTTTCTTCGTATGCATGCAAAGTTTCAGGCTGCTCAGTTTTATCGTTTTGGAGTAATGGAGGACACACACACACACACACACACACACACACACACACACACACACACACACACACACCGTTTTATTAGTTTAGATAATGATAATAATAAAAATAGGACCATTGGACCTGTTGTTTATCTGGGCCCTGGCCTAATGGTGTAACCCAAATTTGGAAGCATTCTGATTGGTGAGTCTGGAGAAGAAGATCTTTGTCGAAATTTATGCGACCGCAATTTTCACCGACTTAAAGTCACGTGACCGGAACAAGGTTAGCAATCCTTGTGAGCAGTCAGAAACGCAGCCTTGTTGCCAAATTTCAGCCAAATCGACCCAGCGGTTTGGCAGAAGTCAAAATAGGAGACGGACGGACAGACGGTATGCCTGGTGTTGGCTTAATAGATAGGTTGGTGGGCTTGGGATCTTAGAATCCTGAGTTCAAATCCCACTTGGCTGTTGAATTCATACCAGGTGGGGTTGACTCTGTCATCCTTCCGATTTCGGCAAAATGAGCGCCAGCTTGCTGGTATCCTGTGTCGGAGTGGCGACCCGTCCAGGATTGTGTCCAATAGCCAAGGAGACTGCTTCGGCAGCACCAACGCTCTGCACAGAGTATGGTCCCAATGGATAGATGGATAAGCTAATAAAAAATAGGACCACTGGATCTGTAGCTTATCTGGGCCCTGTGCTGATGTTGTTACCCAAATTTGATAGCATTCTGACTGGTTGGTCTGGAGAAGAAGAATTTTTTATGGAATTTACTCGGTCTGCCATTTTTACCTACTTAAAGTCATGTGACCGGAACGGGCTTTGCAATCCCCCTTATCAGTCAGGAGCGGAACCTTGCTGCCAAATTTCAGCCGGACTGGCCAGGCAGTTTGGCCGGAGAAGTCAAAATAGGAGACTGTCGGACAGATGGATGGAAGGTGCGTGATGACAATTGCTTATCTGGAATTCCAATTCCATATGAGCGAATAATCGTAACTGTAGAGTTCATAGAACACCTTACCCCACACAATCTTGAGAAAAAGGATGTGGGGAGGGTCTTTTAAACCCTTGTATTTCATTTCCAAGCACGATCTATATTTCCGACAAACCACCATTTTGTCTGAATCTCAATATTCTCCAATGCTGAGAGCACAAGCTCTCGGGTCCAATACATTTTTGAAATAATATACTATATCTCGTTTTTGGCCCAATCCCTCAATGGTGAAGAATCACTTTGAAAATTAAATAATTCTCGTGTCCAGATCTGGACTCAGATCTCACCAAAATCGAATCAATTCGTCCTCGTCACATACCAAACCTGTCCACTAAGTTTCATCAAAATCCATCCACAACTTTTTGAGATGTTGTGCTATATCTCGGTTTAGCCAGAAATGGTGAAGAATCACTTGAAAAAAAATCATCAGATCCGAATCCGGATTTTTATCTCCACCAAAACTGAATCACTTCTTCCTTGTCACACACCCAACGTGTCTACCAAGTTTCGTCCGAATCTGTCCACAACTTTTTGAGATATCTTGCCACATGTCGTTTCTGGCCCTGTCTCTCAATGGTAAAGAATCACTTAAAAAATTATATGGATCCATCCTCAACTTTTTGAGATATCCTACATACAAACAGACAAACAAGAAAAAGACAAGACAAAAAAAGACAAAGAAGAAAAAAAAAGCACGATACTTGCAAAATCAACCCCCCCCCCCACCCCTTTCTCCATAGGTTGCCATGGATACAAATTGTCCATTTCATTAAGATTCAAATTGACAATCTTAATCAAAGCTCAGGTCAATCGCATGAAAATTGATTATTTTTCAGATTGAAATTGATGATTTTATTAGTTTTGACCTTGAGTTGACCTTTAACCATCACAATATTTTTTTCCAAATTCAGTGATGGACTGCAATTGCTGCTTAATCCCCAGGTGAATCAGATGAAAAATGACGATTTTTCAGATGAAATTTGATTTTAGCAGTTTGACCTTGACTTGACCTTTTGATCTCAAAAATAGTTGCTTTCCCAGTTCAGTGATGGACTATGCAAATCATGTTTCGCTTTCAAGTTAATAGGATGTAAATTGACAACTTTTTTCAGTTTAAAATAGATGATTTTGAAAAGTTTAACCTTGAGTTGACCTTTGACTTTTCGATCTCAAAAATAATTTCCCAATTCAGTAATGCACTTTGCAATTGCTGTTTAATTTCCAAGTCCATCATAAGAAAATGGACGATTTTTCAGATAAAAAATGATGATTTTAGAAGTTTAACCTTGCGTTGACCTTTTGATCCAAAAAATAGTTGGTCTCCCAATCCAGTGGCACAATATGCAAATCCTGTTCAAATTTCAAGTCAATCGGATGAAAAAAAAAATGACGTATTTTAGAAATTTGACCTTAAGATGACCTTTGACTTTTGATCTCATCATCAATAGGCTTCTGAGTTGAGAGTGCCTCTCCAAGTTGGTAAAGTTTCATGTTGATGAGTTGGAATTGTGACCTGTCGGCGATTGAGAGACAGACAAACAGCCAGAAAAACAAAATCAACTGACCATTAAACTTGAAAAAAAATCTTCGATTTTGCAAATAACAAACACAGATCGACAGACAGGGGGTGAAAACATAACCTCCTTCCACCTTCGGTGGCGGAGGTAATAATTTCAACTGTTGACAGTGATTATGGGGACAGCGACGCCCTATTCTCTGATTGGCCGAGTGAGCGATGACGTCATTGACGACGGCAGGCCAGACACAATTATGCAAAGTTTGAACTCAATCGACCAAAAAAGATGAAGATGCATTTTAAAGGTTTTCATGAAATCCAATATGGCTGCCAGGTCACATGACCTATGACATCACCCTTAGGATTTGCATCAAATCAAGTGGCATACTATAGGTGGTCAAAGTTTCCAGTTCCTCTCATTAACGGTTTGACCTGTAGGTCGATATAACATTCATGGAATCATAATATTAATTTTTAAAAACTGCCGAGTCAGCACTTTTTAATTTGATCTGTGGTGGGCTAATTTGCATTAAAAAATTTTTTAAAAAAATTGGAAAAAAACGGCATTCTTCGCCCTCAGAAGGATGTATGCCAAGTTTCAACTCAATCGATCGAAAAATGAAGGAGATGCAGTTTAACAGATTTCACGAAATCCGATATGGCCACCACATCAGGTGACCTATGACATCGTCCTTAGAATATTATCACTTCAAGCGGTATCATGTGGGATTACAGGTGGTCAAAGTTTCAAGTTCAATCATCAAGCTCCTCCAGAAAAATTTGCCCAATTCAATGAAGCTGATAAGGGAGTATATAAATCACCAAAAGGTTGACTTCTCCCTTGGAGAGTAAAGCACAGTCCAATGATCTAGTTGGTGGTAGAGCATCAGACCTCAGCCGGCGATTCGGACTAGTTCTGAAGATGGCAGCATTCCCTCCACCGGGGCTTTCGGTTTCCCATGGAACGCTAACAACCGAAAAACCAGGTGCGCATGTCGCTCCAAGTACAACATGATCATCCTCTTTCAGCCATGTTTCCATCATAAAAAAAAAGAAAGCACTGCCAATGTCTTTATCAGTTATGGTGTCACATATTAGCTCAGTCTTCTTACATATCGACTGAGAGTTCCGCAAACGTGATTTCAAAAGTGCATGACCTTGGATTATATCACTTCTCGGGAAGTGAGATGGGAAGCAGCAACAGCACACCATAGTGGACAGCCATACTCCATAGCACTGTGGATGAACATCTTGTTAAGATGTTAAGAGCTGGGAATGGTCCAAAAAGGACTTGGTCCTGTGGAGTGTTCCAATTGACTGATTTTTTCTTTGAATTTGGAGAGCATTGGCCGTTTGGTCGAGCAGGTAAAGCCTTATTACCCTCACCAACCCACACTTGGAAACCGTGGAAAGAATACCAAACGTCAGTTAACCAGTTAAGGGAGGCCTTCATCCTGCAATGGATTTAAATAGACGGCTTTACGGTTGTTTATGGAAACTAAGCTCTATTCATACTCTATTCAAAAATACTACAGTAGCAGCACAAGATGGCAGTCAGGCAGTATATACCTGCAGAAAGCACGAAATGATTGGAACCCAAGTCATTGCAATGGTAACAACAACAGTGTTTCAAATTTGGTCTCCCTAACCATGTCAGTTGCAATTACTCATTGCCACTTCATTGACACCAACAAAACACGTGACCTGCACCACATCCTATGTAATGTTTTGCAAATGATAATGGCCACCTGGGTCGTTGAGAAAGAACAGAAGATGCCGAACTCTGTAAGAAGCTCCTTTCCGTAAGGAGGCTGGATTGAGCACGACCCACCTGTTGGTTCTTCCACAACCTGAACAAGCATCTCTGCTCGTCCCCAAAGCTCGACTTTCTCTGTGGGTCAAGCAGGCACAATGCGTTCAAGGACACGTGAAGATATGTGAAGTCGATGCTTACACTTCACTCCATGTGATAAATCGGTTTTGATGGTACGGGTACCTTCAGAGCTGTTCAGAGTGGCCACCACCATGTACGTTTGCCCCGACTGGAGACTAAATGGTGGGATAACTAATGTATCCGATTCTTGGCCTGATGACAAATATAAAAAAAAAAAAAAAGAAATTAACACTTTTATGTGTTATTCATTAAAGACTTGGGTTCAACTCAAGGGAAATATCATTATACTCTAACCAAATAAAATGAAGGGTGGAAGTGAAGTAAATGTGTAGTCTGCAGTAAAGAAGCATGAAGAAAATACTTAGCCCTTGTGACTGGCATCATGACAATACTGTTCTTTTAAACTAATATAGAACATACCGTAAATTAACATAGAATACAGGAAGACGAGAACGACAACCTTCGACGTCATGACGTCACCAGGTATGCCTCCGCCCACATCATTACATCATTATACATACTTGTACCAAGTTTTATCAAAATCTCCAAACACAAATTTAAAATATTCAATCATTATGTCCATCAGACCATGCATCTGATCAGGTTGTAATTCAAAACATACATTCCACATGACCACTGGATCAAAACTGTGACGTTTCACATATATTGATGAAGCAGTTCAAGAGAAAGATTTTTTTTTTTAAAGAATTTCGTTCAAACCAATATGGCTGCCAGACAATGAGACCGGTTACTTATTCGTGAACACCTTCGTATCCCCAAAGCTTGGGGAACATGCAAGTGAAGCTTCCCCTCGATCTGTCGAGCCGTTCCGGAGAAGAAGATTTTAAAACGTTTATTCTTCAAAAAAAAAATAAAATAATAATCAAAGCTGGCAAACCATGGGTGGAGAACTTTTTGTTCCTCATGAATAGGCAATCATACCTGTAATGTTTCGCCTCGATCTGTTCAGCCATTACAGAGAAGGTTTTTGAAGGTTTTATGCTTAAAACAATATGATGTGGCAGCCACGTTGGTTTTAAGGAAATAATTAAACAATTATTTCTCTGAAACCATTTAACCGATCAACACTATACTTTGCAGTTATGATCCACTGTGCTTGCTGCATAAATTTGACTTTAAATGACATCATCAGTCAAGTGGTGTGACAACCACATTTATTTCAAGGAAAATATTTTTAAAATTACATTTCCAAAACTGCTATCGCCATCAATGCAAATCTTTGCAGTTGTGATCTACTGACTTTGGTCTGTGTAACGCAACATGGTTCATATTGATCTCTCAAGCAGTTTTGGAGAAAAGGATTTTTTATTTTCTGTTTTCAAACTAACATGACTGCCAAACCACAAGATGAATGGCATTGAAAATTTGGACCCTGCCCAAGATTGGGAAGAGGATTACATGTGTGAAGTTTCGTTTTCATCAGACAAGGTTGATTTTTCTATCCAATATGGCTGCCACACCACGTGACCGATGACATCATCATTTCCACACTGTATGCAGCGATATCGTAAGATGATACTTGGTCAATTTTGCTTCGATCGGATAAGCGTTCTTTAATATTTTTCTTTCCAGAGAAAACATTATTTAATATTTTGGTTCAATCAAATATGGCCACCGAACCACTTGACTTGTCAATTATTCTTTATCACCCTAGTATCCCCAACTCATGGTGAACAGGCCTCTGAAGTTTCCCCTCAATCTATCCAACCATTCTGGAGAAGATGATTTTTGAAGGTTTTCGGGTAAATCCAAGATGGCTGCCAGACCATGTGACCTATGACATCAAAGTTATCAAATTTTATTTAGCATGGCGAATCGATCATTTGGGTGCAGTTTTGCTTCGATCTGAAAGCAGTTCTGGAGGAGGATTTTTTTCCATTAAAAAAAAAAAACAATATGGCTACCAAACCATGTGATGGATGGCATCATAATAATGTTTTCTGTGTTCACATCTTTCCCGAGATGAACCGCAGAAATTTTCAAACTGGTGGGATGCAGCGTTCTTCGTGTCGAATTTCCACTGGGATACCACTTTCCCGATGACATCACAGTCAAATCACTCTTATTCCCCTTGCAGAGTAGTTGCCAGATGTCAAGACTCAATTTTTTCCATTGTGCGGTTTAGGAGACACAGAGGTCAAAAAGTTTTCCAATTTTCCCAACATGGCAACCACCACTTGACCTACGACGTAATAATTATCCTTAAAAAAAACTTCTGCATGAGTATTCACATCGATGGTGAAACATTTGTGTCAATCGGATAAGTGGTTGCAGAGAAAATGGAGAAAATTCACATGGATGTACATGCGTACAGCTTGGTTATCTATTCACCCCTGTTTGTGTGCTTGTCTGTCTGTGAGCAGGATATCTCAAAAGGTGATGAACGGTTTCAGATTGGATGTGTGACAAGGACAAATTGATTACATTTTAGTTAAAGTACGAATGCAAATCCAACTTATCTGTGGGATAGAACATGTAAACCGTTCAGTCTGGCAGAGGTAAGTACTCTCCTGAGTGTTCTCTTGTTTTTCTTAATTGCATAATACGAGCAGAGTACCTGCCCTGCGGACGATCATGTACCTAGCATGCAACACGTTCTTCTAACACACCTTTATTTGGACGGTGTATAGGCAACTGACAGCTGCCTCAATCGCTCCCGAAAATAAAGAAAAATAACCCGAGTTACGTGCATGAAACAAAAGTACATCGACTGGTTGCAATTCAAGCTTCACTGCACTGGAAAGCATGGGGACAGAAATATTGTCCTGTAAGGGAGACTTGTAATACCCTACCCCACCTAGAGGTGACGCTACACAAGACATTTACATCAATAATTTGCCTCCCCCCTCCCCTCACCAGACCTCAAGCGAAGATAATATAAAAATACCCCTACACACTAATTGGGGTCAAGCTGATCCTATGTTGCAAGTCTGGATGTAGTCGGCGCAGAACTGGAGTAGTGCGACAAACAAAGAAACAAACACCGGTCCAAGATGAATGACAGCAAGTATACTGTCGAGGATGCAAGTTACTCTCTGAGTATTAAGAATGTATTAATAAGTCTCTTCATGATGAGTAAAGAAATTTCACACAAATCAGAAAAACACAATACTGTGTTTTCCAACTCGTCCAGGAGCTGAGTGGGTAAAATAGGGTAAACCCATCGCTCATTGCAACAAAATATTTTTCACTTGTTTTGTGATGCTGTTGAAACAATACAACACATGAACAGTCGACCAAAAAAATAATGAGGGGAACATATATTTAAAAAAAAAACTTATTTAAAACAACTTAAAACGATTACCTTGAAATAAGACAAATAATAATTAGCTTTTTAAGTATATATATATATATATATATATATATATATATATATATATATATATATATATATATACACATATCAGTTAAACAAAGATATATTAATATTCCAAGTATTAAAGCAGCATCAGCTCCGTCCATGCATTGGGACCATACTCTGTGCAGAGCGCCGATGCTGCCGAATAAGTCTCCTGGGCTATTGGGCACAATCCTGGACGGGTCACCACTCCACTCCGACACAGGAAACTCAAACTGCTCAATCATCGCAGCAAGCTGGTACTCATTTTGCCAACTTCAGAAGAATGACAGGCTGAGTCAACCCCACCTGGCATTAATTCAACAGCCAAGCAGGATTTGAGCTCAAGACCCAAGGATCCCAAGCCCACCACCCTAACCATTAATCCAACACCAAACATACTGACACGTGACATCCTATATTAGCGTTCGGAAGGAGTCGTGTATTGTATTTCCGAACATCCATTAAGTAGAAATCTTGAGTGTTATGGGAACTAGAATATAATTATGACACCTTCATAATGATGACACACCTTGGATGCATCATGTGTCCATTTTATGGAGATTATCAACTGATTAATATCAAATGTTTCTCATTAATTGCTAATTTATATATTTATCAAGAAAAAAATGATTGAAAAATATGATAAACTGGTGATATTGAAATTGATTACAAGTGATATTTGTGGATGGATGGGGTCAAGAGTCTTCATTTGGTGTGTATATATATATATATATATATATATATATATATATATATATATATATATATATATATATATATATATATATATATATATATATATATATATATATATATATGTCGTGCCACAGTTTGGTGAGAAGAAAAAAACTAATTTTTTTTTTACCTTTTACAGGTGCAAATAGCAGGTTTTTTTTTTTTTTACAAGTTAAAAACATATATGTTCCCCGTATTGTATTTTGGTAGACTTTTAATACGTTGTTTCGGGATGCTGGCGGAACATCATGTAAAAAAAATTTCTAATTCTGTTGCAATTGGTGGTGGGTCTAAACTATTCAGCTCCTGGAGTAAGTAAAACAATCATGTGCAGTGTACAAACAAATACCATTTCTAAAAATCAGAAACCAACGAATGTTGTGCTTATAAAATGAATGCATAAAACGCCGAAAATGATTTACTCATTTTCTCATTAACGTGAATGAAGAATGCAGAATCTCTCCTCTTAACTTGTCGTCAATTGAATTCAAGTTTACAAACTGTTCACCAGCGTTTGCAACGTCAGTTTTCAGGAGATCCGAGGGTAACATCCGGTCCATAATGGTATCAGCCAATGGTTCCCATGGCAAGTAATTGAGGACAGCATCTCCGGGAGGCAGCGTAGCCGGTTCAGAGTGAACATCTCGATATAAACCTACCGGATGAGGGCGCAGGGTGAGGGCAGGAGGGTGAGTGCGGAGGGTGAGTGCGGAGGGTGATGGCGGAGGGTGATGACGCAGGGTGAGGACGCAGGGTGATGGCGGAGGATAAGGACAGAGTGTAAGGGCGCAGGGTGAGGACGGAGGGTGAGGACGCAGGGCGGAGGGTGCAGGGTGAGCTTGAGTGGCTCGTGTTGATAGTGATTAGGGGGAGATATGAAAATAGTAATATGATTAACGAAACATATTCTTCACTCAACAACAATGCTTTGAAATATACTTTTCAGAATCGTCATCATCATCACATAATGGTATATGCATAATCGTTTGAAGGAATCATTTTAATGTGTGTTTACCAAAATGAGGTCTGTGACTGTATTGTCCTGGGATGTGGAGAGGATATTCTGGAGAAAAAAAAAGATGAGGTGGTTAGAAATCAGACTTTTCCATCAGCAATTCGAAGAATCCATTCATGTGCACCAAACACACACGTATCCACATCATAAGTAATCGAATGTGTGGAAAATATTTTCATCACCTGAGGGAAAAGAAACAAAGGCATCAATAAAGGTTTGTCTTTGTTGAAGATTCATGTTGAGAATGAATAGTTTGAGAGCTCGGTGGATCTTAATCATAAAGTTGAGTACAAAAGGTTTGAATTTTTATTTCTATTGCAATTGGCCTACCAATGAAGGAATCGGGCATCTTAAGTATCGCAGTCCTGGGGTTTGGGTCCCTGGGGGTCCCAAAATAAGACCCCAAAATCCATTTCAATGAAAAAAAAAATCGAGTACAACATTTGTTTCAAGTAAGTTTCATTTGGATGACCCCTCAAAGTATAACGATGCAACTTAAGACGCAAAATTGTCTGGGGTTATTACAAATTAAGATGCAAACTAATTTGGGACCAATTAATGATTTATTCACACTTTCGAGTACATTCAAAATTTTTTTTACATATGGTCATTTAGTCACTCCTGACATTGTATCAACAACTTAAGACGTCATTTTTCCTAGGGTTTGCATAGAAGATGGGGGCCTCTTAACCCTGATGTAGGCCTACTTTGTCGGTGTGTAGTAATAAAATGAATAAAAAAAATTTTATTTCAGTTTCGAAGTTTTCAATAAAAATTCAGAAATCCTGGATTGATTTTGTTTGACAATTTTATCTGTTTATTACAGTTACAAATATACTGTCGGGACATTCACTTTCGAAGACTACATGACTGTCCAACTGTTCGCCCTCATCAATGTCGTGGTTAGTTTCAGTTTCGTAAGTAGATGCGGGTAGGCCAATACTGTCACCTTCTCTATGTTCACCTTCCGCAGTAGGCCGTCTAGTTCTACTGTACCTATGTGAGCTTCACCTTCAACGGCTTCGGTTATTTGTGTCGGCGGTTCTTGGTCTTTCAAATGCACTGCAGGAAAAGAAGTTTGCTATTTATTAATTCTTGATATTGTCCAATTTGACAGATCGGTAAGTTGAAGCATGTTTATTATGACTTAACCTATTTTTTGGTCGAGCAACTTCTTCATGGAACTTCTACTGGACAGGGAGGTGTATTTGGGAGTGATGGGAGAGTGCACTCGATACCTCGTAGAAGATGGAGCAGTACACGCTGAATCAGTCCCATCTCTAAGCTGTAATTATTCCGAGGCTGACACTGGAGTAATCCTTCACATGATTGAGGCTGACAAGTCCACACCTGGAGACATTGTTAGAAGAGCTTCAGACACCGACTTTCTTGGGTTGCTCTTGCACCATCTTCATCGTGTGTCATCCATTGTCTGGATAGAGGTTGGTACCAGAGGGCACAGCAATCTTCGTTATGTAAATATAACCAAGATACAAGATTGCTGCTACTATAGGACATGAGATGTGTGCCGCACTTCCTGCACTGCACGCATTCACTGGCTGTGACTATACTTCTTCCTTTGCCAGAAAAGGAAAGAGCAGGCCAGATGAGATTGTAGCAAAAAGTGACAAGTTCCAGAAAGCTTTCGCTTCAATGAGCCAGGTTGTCCCAACAGAAGAAATCACCAAAGTCTTGCAAGGTTTTGGCTGTGTCTTGTACGGAGGACGGAAAATTGTTCCACTCAACAAACACCGCTTCAACGTGGTCGACAAAACCTACAATCGAAAGTCAAATGCTGGGCATCCATTCGACAAGCTCAAAAGCATTTCAGGCAGCGCCATCCCACCAAGTGAAGCGTTACTAGCTCTGCACATCGATAGGAGTGCATTTCTTGCTCGACTGTGGGGCAGTGCTCATCAACAATACCTGGACAAAACACCTCCAAACGGATGGGAAAATGTCGATGGCGAATTTCGCGTTATTTGGTTCGATGGAGAACACCTGTCCCCTGCACTCATTCCAGCGATACAGGTTTGGACAGAGGCAAATTACAATGCTGACGATACTCAGGGCGATGGTGATATGGATGACGATGTCGATGAAGATCATGATCCTTTGCCAATGGAAATGGAGTCATCCGATGAAGACAGCGATGATGATTACGAGTGAGATGATCACAGTCCTTATTTGGACATTTGGATTTGGGTTTGATTGGACTGGTCAATTTCTGTAATCTTGTAATATCTGTAATTTCTGTAAGTGATGGTATAAACACTTGTCGATAAGAGAATTAAGACATTTGGATTTGGTTTCATTGGACTGGTCAATTTCTGTAATCTTTTCATTTCTGTTATTTCTGTAATTTCTGTAAGTGATTGTATCAACACTTACCTTGAATTGTTTGCAATAAATGTTTTGTATGCATTGACATACCTTGATCTTTGTTTCAATGAGTCATTCAATGTAGATACCCCTCAGCATTAAAAGAACGGTCCGGGATGTTTTGAAGTGACATTCAGATGAGGCAGGATTTCATGCCGATTCCAAATATATTTGTGTCTATTTTGTAAGGTCAGTTTCGGCCACGTAGATTATTCCTGGGTATGATGACGTCACGCTAAGTCTGAGTCAATTCTAAAGCCTTCCCTGGGCCATTTCCAACATTTACTATCGGGTTGTTTTCTAAAACCAAATGAATATTTGAATCTGGGGTACATTGGTAGCAATCGGGACACGCCGACACGGTTTGAGTATTTTTCATATGTTATGACGTCATCGTGTCCAGTAATATTCAAAATGGTTCAAACTGACCTCCATAGATTGCAAAACTTTAATTGACATTTCCTCTGTAAATATTAGTGTTACAAAATAAACGAAAATATATTTGGAATCAGCACGAAATTGTCTTTAATCTGAATGTCACTTCAAAATACCGGGGACAAAAACGAATTTTGATTGTACTCAAAAGTGTGAATAAATCATAAATTGACCCCTAATTAGTATTAGTCTTAATTAGTAACCCCAGATAATTTTGTCTGAAGTTACATTTTGGTTCACTGGGAGAAATGTTTTATCCATAGCTCCAATCATAATTGATGTACTCCATTTTTTTTATAAATTCGATTTTTGGCGTCCAGACACCCCTCTGGGTCCAAACGCCCCCGTCTTATCTGTAAACCCCAGGAAAAAATCACGTCTTCGGTTGTTGATATAATGTCAGAGTGACTAAATGACCAGATGTAAAAAGAATTTTGAATGTACTCGAAAGTGTGAATAAATCATTAATTGGTCCCCAATTAGTATGCATCTTAATTAGTAACCCCAGACAATTTTGCGTCTTAAGTTGCATCGTTATACTTTGAGGGGTCATCCAAATGAAACCGACTTGAAACAAATGTTATACTCTATTTTTTTATTAAAATGGATTTTGAGGTCTTATTTTGGGACCCCCAGGGACCAAACCCCAGGACTGCGATACTTAAGATGCCCGATTCCTTCATTGGTAGGCCAATTGCAATAGAATTAAAAATTCAAACCTTTTGTACTCAACTTTGTGATTAAGATCCACCGAGCTCTCAAACTAAGAAAAGCATTCCATCCATTTGAGCAAAACCATCGTTGATACGAAAAAAAACAATACTTTGTGAATACTTTGTCAGTTATCATGTTGGTCTGCCTTTGCATTGGCTGACAAATCAAACAATTGGTATTATTAAATGGAGATGACAAAGGAGTGCTCTTGCTCTGTCTGTCTGTCTCTCTCTGGCTCGCTATCTCTGGTTGTCTCTGTCACACACACACACACACACACACACACACACACACACACACACACACACACACACACACACACACACACACACACACACACACACACACGACAAAGGAGTGTTAACACCCTCTTTCTCTCTCTCAAACAGAAATGACAAAGGAGTGCAATCTCTGTCTCTGTCTCTCTCAAACAGAAATGACAAAGGAGTGCAATATATATATATATATATATATATATATATATATATATATATATATATATATATATATATATATATATATATATATATATCTCATGACAAAGAAGTGCTAACTCCCTCTCTCTCTCAAACAGAGATGACAAAGGAGTGCTAACTCCCTCTCTCTCCCTCAGAGATGACAAAGAAGTGCTAACTGCCTCTCTCTCAAACAGAGATGACAAAGGAGTGGAAACTCCCTCTCTCTCAAACAGCAATGACAAAGGAGTGTTAACTCCCTCTCTCTCTCAAACAGAGATGACAAAGGAGTGTTAACTCCCTCTCTCTCAAACAGCAATGACAAAGGAGTGTTAACTCCCTCTCAGAGATGACAAAGGAGTGTTAACTCCCTCTCTCTCAAACAGAGATGACAAAGGAGTGCTAACTCCCTCTCTCTCTCTCAAACAGAGCTGACAAAGAAGTGCTAACTCCCTCTCTCCCTCTCAAACAGAGATGACAAAGGAGTGCTAACACACGCTCTTTCTCTCTCAAACAGAGATGACAAAGGAGAGCCAACTCCCTCTCTCTCTCAAACAGAGCTGACAAAGAAGTGCTAACTCCCTCTCTCCCTCTCAAACAGAGATGACAAAGGAGTGTAAACACCCTCTCTCTCTCCCTCAGAGATGACAAAGGAGTGCTAACACGCTCTCTTTCTCTCTCAAACAGAGATAACAAAGGAGTGTTAACTCCCTCTCTCTCAAACAGCAATGACAAAGGAGTGTTAACTCCCTCTCTCTCAAACAGCAATGACAAAGGAGTGTTAACTCCCTCTCTCTCAAACAGCAATGACAAATGAATGTTAACTCCCTCTCTCTCTCAAACAGAGATGACAAAGGAGTGCTAACACGCTCTCTTTCTCTCTCAAACAGAGATGACAAAGGAGTGCTAACTCCCTCTCTCAAACAAAAATGACAAAGGAGTGCTAACATTCTCTCTCTATATATCTCTATCTCTCTCTCTATATATCTCTCTCTCTCTCTCTCTCTCTCCCTCAGAGATGACAACTCTCTCAAACAGAGCTGACAAAGAAGTGCTATCTCTATATATATCTCTCTCTCTCTCTCTCTCTCTCTCTCTCTCTCTCTCTCTCTCTCTCTCTCTCTCTCTCTCTCTCTCTCTCTCTCTCTCTCTCTCTCTCTCTCTCTCTCTCTCTCTCTCTCTCTCTCTCTCTCTCTCTCTCTCTCTCTCTCTCTCTCTCTCTCTCTCTCTCTCTCTCTCTCTCTCTCTCTCTCTCTCTCTCTCAAACAGAGATGACAAAGGAGTGTTAACTCCCTCTCTCTCAAACAGAGATGACAAAGGAGTGCTAACATACTCTCTTTCTCTCTCAAACAGAGATGACAAAGGAGTGCTAACACGCTCTCTTTCTCTCTCAAACAGAGCTGACAAAGAAGTGCTATCTATCTCTATCTCTATCTCTATCTCTATCTCTATATATCTCTATCTCTCTCTCTCTCTCTCTCTCTCTCTCTCTCTCTCTCTCTCTCTCTCTCTCTCTCTCTCTCTCTCTCTCTCTCTCTCTCTCTCTCTCTCTAACAGAGATGACAAAGGAGTGCTAACACGCTCTCTTCCTCTCAAACAGAGATGACATAGGAGTGCTAACTCCCTCATTTTCTCTCTCAGAGATGACAAAGAAGTGCTAACTCCCTCTCTCAAACAAAAATGACAAAGGAGTGCCAACATTCTCTCTCTCAAACCGGGATGAAAAAGGAGTGCTAACTCCCTCTCTCCCTCAAAACGGAGATGACGAAAGAGGTGATATGTCTGTCTCTCTGTGTGTGTCTGTCTGTCTCTGTCTCTGTCTCTGTCTCTGTCTCTGTCTCTCTGATGAAGGGTTAATCCCACAAACGTCAACGTTACTTTGCTTCTCTGACAGTTATCCACCATTGTTAGTTGTCACGTGATAAACCCATTTGAAAATGTAACATTATTGCTAGATTTTGTCCCACTGTAAAAGTGAATCGTAACAAAACCTACCACGTTTTCCTTGCCCCTCGGTGATGTTCAGGTGAAGAATTGAGGAACGACTTTGTGAACCATTCAGCTCATGGTGAAACAGTGGGATATGCCACAATTCCTCTTGTTTTTCACTGGAAGATTCTTGTAAATATGGTGGAATAGACCACGATTCCTGTCTGTCTACTTTTCCATTGCCTTCATACTTTGCAATCATTGAAGATCTACCAATGTTATCATTCATAGTGGAATCTGCATGGGCAATAAGCACAATAAATATTACAAGCATTGCATTATATTACAATGAAAACAAACAGCAAAACTTATGAGGTTTCCTTTCGCGTGGACAAGGTGCATCGTACCTGTGCTATGTCCACTGGCATGCAAAGGGGGGTGCAAGGGGGGAGGGGGCTTTCGATGGTAAGTTTTCTCATCTTGTGTCAATAAGATTGTTCTGTGATAATTCGGATATCCTGTGATTTCAAAATTTAACTATACAAAATTAACTTTACAAATCATAAGAATATTATTCATATTACAACTTGAAACTTAACAAGACTTTATTTATTTATTTTTTTTAAAAGAGATATATCCGAGGAGAACACACGAGCAAAGAGGAAGAAAAGGAGGCCCATGAGCGTCCAGAACGACAAAAGAGCGGCTTTGCGAAAGCATTTCAGACCAAAGCATTTCTGGTGGTCCTCGTTAAAAAAAAATTTATGAGAACCACTGAATATATAGCATGTTCCCACAAATGCTCTTTGTGTCATCAGCTTTCTCCACCAATCAGAAGCAAGTTTCCATCAGTTACCAGGGCATTTTGCATTGTACGAAAGGTCATGATTCGTTCTTTTGTTTGACGACAGTTTACACTCTTTTGCAGACACGCCTCGGCCACAATGGTAGCTCGACGCGCTTTATGGGTTAACCCTTCCATTCTGAAAAGTTAATTCTGAAATTCTGAAAATAATTCTGAAAGTAGTGATGTGGAACAAATGTTTTAAATTTCAACTTGATCGGACACATGCTCTGACAGCCAGAATTATTTAATTTTTGACATGGATTCTTTTTGCTTTTTGATTTTTTTTTTTTAACAAGACTCACTTGGTTGCGCCTGGATGGGTTTGAGTGTTGAGGAGCAGCAGCTGACACCTGAATCCTATCCAGGTTCCTGCTGATGACTTCAACTTTGCTTTCTGCTTGTTTAGGTTCCTTCTGATAACTCCAATGCAGGATTGCACATATTTGGTCTTCCATTTGATTTCAAATGAATTTATTCATTTTTGAACAATGAATGAATGAATAATGAATAATACTTTTTTTTAACGTCATGGGTCACGGTCAGGTGTCCGATCAAAGCGGGGTTGCATCAAAGCGGGACGTCTTGGTACCCAGTCATCACTGCCAGCTGTAATAAAGTGGCTATTCTAATTATGTCTACCTAATGGCATCTGCCACCATGGCGCTGGCGCTTCCAGCCAAAATGACAGAGCAATAATGCAACATCCAACGAACGAGGACTATAATCTATAATTTTTAGCAATGTGCATGTGTGCGTGTGTGCGTGTGTGCGTGTGTGCGTGCGTGTGTGTGTGACCACTGTTTCTTGACAACCACTGGTCTGATCTAATTGAAACTTGCCAGGTATATTGCTGGGGACCTGAGTATGTGCCTTTTCAAGGTTTGATATTAATCGGGCAAGTACTTCCCAAGTTATGGCCATTTATTTACCAACCAATGACATGACACGTTGCTGCGTAGGCCGGTGCTTGGCCGGCCGACGATTACGTCATGGGCCGTGCCGGTTACATGACAGAGGATGTCATGGCAAGCAAAGACAGGGAGGTAAACTTGATTTTAATTCACTCTGTGTGTGGAAGTGTGGTTGTCGCGAGAACGCGAGAGCGAAAGAACGGCCTGTGTGGTTGTTGTTTCTGGCTCGTGGTTTGAAAGTTATACATTTTTTTGAACGTACGTTGTTTTTTTTGTTTTTTTTTTCTCTTCTCTTCTTTGCGTTTTTCCTTGCGATGACATTGCAAAAAGGCAAAATACGTTGGCGCTAATTGAATAATTGACCATTAAAACTAAATTGCGAATAATCGTAACTGCGATATGCGAACTTCCGGACAGTGAGGACTTACTGTATTCTTTCTCGATTTCTGTACTTTCTCGATTTTCTTAAACACAATGCCCCAATCCAGTCGTTGTTTACGACAGCGAAGGAACGGCCTGTGTGGTTGTTTGAAAGTTTTTTTTTTTGGTTTGCACTAACGGTCACGCACGTACGGCCACGTGAGAGCGAAGGAACGGCCTGTGTCGTTGTTTCTGGCACGCGGTTTGAAAGTTTTTGTTGTTGTTTGCATGTACGGCCATGCACGTAAGGGCACGCACTCGTTTATACTAATAAAAGGCAATGTGTGTCAGTGTGTGTGTGCGTGTGTGTCAGTGTGTGTCCTCCATAACTCCAAAACCATAAAACCTAGCAACCTGAAACTTTGCATGCATACGAAGAGAACACCAAGGAAGTGCATAAGTGAAAATTCGGGATTTGGATTAATTTAAACACCCCTTATGAAGACAATTAATGGATTTTTAAATTATATCCATTATCAGGCACATCATTGGCCACCTCGCCTTTTGGAGTCTTAAGGCGTCTCATGGGTAAACTCGCCGAGGTCTGAAGCCGCCATGTTATTTGGCCTGTCCAACCATGCGTTGACTTGGAAGAGGCCCCAATGATTTCTTAACAATAAAGTTTTTGTTTTTAGATCCTCGTGGAGGATCTCTAAGTCTTACGTTGTTGTTCTTCATCTTCTTCTTGTGGACTTTTTTGTTTCACAGCCTACAGTTTTCATCGAAACTTCCTGAAACTTGACAAATATATGTAAAAATACCCTGCGCAGAGAGCAACCATCTCCAATTTTGAAAATTTCTCCTAGAAAAAAAAGTTATGAGGTCAAAATATCTCCGCTAATGGAAATCGCCGAAAAAATTATCTCTGAAACTAGGCAAGCTTTTTGAATTCTGTTTGCGGGAATCGAACAGAGCATTAGCAGAGATTAATTAACGCACATATGATAAATCACTATGATGTCATATCAATTTATATGACGTCATTCCTGTTTTTGACATTTTTTGTTTCATAACCCAGAGTTTTCATCGGATCTTCGTGAAACTTGCCATATGTATGCAGAAAGCCCACGCGCAGGCAGTAACCATCTCCGATTTTGGAAATTCTTCTGAGAAAAAAAGTTGACATCATAATATCGCCGCTAATGGAAATCGCCAATAACATTATCTCCGAAACTAGGCAAGCTGTTTGAATTTTGTTTGCGGGAATCAAGCCGGGCATTAGCACAGATAATTTATCGCAAACCTGATAAATCACAATGACGTCATATTCGTTTTTATGACATCATAATTAAGAGGACGAGGATCTTAGCTCATTTGAGCTTGTTTTTCCACTTTCCGCACTCATATTATCGAATGTCTGTTCATCATCGCGATTTAATTGCTGTATACATTGCTTTTGTAAGTCTGATAGTTTTTAAATTCGGAGCTTGGTGCGATTTCATCCATTATATGATCCGATTTTCCACGATCTACTCTCACGGACCAATTGAAGTATATCATCGAAATATTATTTCAGTTTTGAGGATCGGACATCGTCCGGACTGAATAAGTGTCGAAATCTGGAGTGAGAACTGATAATTTAAAGAAATAACGAGTCTTATAACCAAGCCGATGTACCTAATATTTTAAGCAATCAAGGCTTTGTTCCCTCCTCATCCATATACACAAAAGAAATTGTGAAATTTCCAAAGCATTAAACTTTTATTTTCTACTGTTTCGAGAATTACATTGAGTGAACAAAAGATTTAAGAATGTGCCAAAATTAACCAGCTTCATTGAGCTGTATGATTTAATGCATTCAGTGCTTGACATTGCACCCTGTTGCACAGAGGGACTCCTTACCCACAGCATCTGCCAGATCTGTGTCTATATTTTCGGATCAAAGCTCGACAGGGAATCAAAGCAAATGTTGTGAAAAACGGACTTTTAAAAATAAAATTGTAACGCTAGACCACAAACGATGTACCACCTGATGTGTCCACAGACAAGCATGCAACGTGGAGGATTATCTGCAATGTTTATTTCATGGGTGATTAAACTTTGCGATATCTCCAAGGTTGTTCTGCATAAACATCAACTCTTTTGTTGAAAAACGCATTATTTGACCGAATTCATTCGATTTATTTAACTGCTGAATGCGTGGTGATGACCAGGTTAAAGTGAAAAATATCCTATGTGGTATGCAGCCACAGCCTGGCAAAGCCATTCCTTATCAAGCATTTAATTGGGGTGCTTGCACGAGTGTGGAAGCCACTTACCAAGCACCCTTCAGTAGATAGCAGTTCTGTGCTACATCATTCTGAGTAAATTGTTGAGTAAATCTGAGTAAACCGAGTGGTTCCTGCTCCGTCGTCCTGAGCGAGTGGTTCGTGCTCCGTCATCCTGAGCGAGTGGTTCGTGCTCCGTCATCCTGAGCGAGTGGTTTGTGCTCCGTCATCCTGAGCGAGTGGTTCGTGCTCCGTCATCCTGAGCGAGTGGTTCGTGCTCCGTCATCTTGAGCGAGTGGTTCGTGCTCCGTCATCTTGAGCGAGTGGTTCGTGCTCCGTCATCCTGAGCGAGTGGTTTGTGCTCCGTCATCCTGAGCGAGTGGTTCGTGCTCCGTCATCCTGAGCGAGTGGTTCGCGCTCCGTCATCCTGAGCGAGTGGTTCGCGCTCCGTCATCCTGAGCGAGTGGTTCGCGCTCCGTCATCCTGAGCGAGTGGTTCCTGCTCCGTCATCCTGAGCGAGTGGTTCCTGCTCCGTCATCCTGAGCGAGTGGTTCCTGATCCGTCGTCCTGAGCGAGTGGTTCCTGCTCCGTCGTCCTGAGCGAGTGGTTCCTGCTCCGTCGTCCTGAGCGAGTGGTTCCTGCTCCGTCATCCTGAGCGAGTGGTTCCTGATCCGTCGTCCTGAGCGAGTGGTTCCTGCTCCGTCGTCCTGAGCGAGTGGTTCCTGCTCCATCGTCCTGAGCGAGTGGTTCGTTCTGTCATTATGAGTGAGTTTTTGTGAAATAACACCTGATTTCTGAGCTGTTTGCCAAATTAATACGTTTTCTCAATTAGCCAGCCAATCCTCCCTCCCCCCCCCCCATTACACGCAGCTGTTTATAAAGGTTAATGTTTGTGAACATATCTCTGAAACATCGAAATAAATGCAACAACATTGTTTTTCGGTGAAAGCTACTCCAGGTTTTTGGTTTGCATACATTATGTAATGCAGTCGGTAATCACACAGACTCCAACATTCCGATTCCCGAAAAGTTTCTGATATTGGTTAAGCAAGAGTGTTTGTGTGTGTGTGTGCGTGTGCATTGTTCACAAAGCATAATATATTCTGTCAGTTAACTCCCTTCCCCACCCCCTCCCCACCCCATGTCTCTCTCTGTCTGTCTCTCTTTGGCCCATTCTTGCTCTACCCTCTCCCAATACAGTGCAGCACTCTCCTCCCACACCTCTCTCACTCTCCGCTCCAGTCTCTGCCACTTTCTCTGTCTCTGTCTCTGTCTCTCGACATCCCCGTTGGGTGGTTTTCTCTGAATGGTGTTCATCTCCAGACGTGTCCGGATGGTATTTATCTCAGGATGTGTCCATATGCGAGTTTTTCCCAGAAGTGTCTGGGCAGTGTTTCTCTCCGGACGTATCCGGGTGGTGTTCATCTCTGGCCGCGTCCAAGTGATGTTTGTCTCTGGACAGCTTGACTCCGGCCGCATCCAAGCATTGTTTATCTCCGGCCACGTCCAACATCAACTCGTCCTGCGAATTATTTCCAAGAAACGTGCTCTTTCTCATGCACAGATTTATCCCATCTTGGCTTCAGTCCCGCCCTTCTTCCTGCCCCTGGTTCACTGAAGCTTGTGGAGGAGCAGATGTCCTGAAACAACTTGGCTTTGCCTCATGGAAAGCAAATCCATCTGAGGCTAATCTCAGTTCCTTCCATCAAGCTCAGAACAAGTGTGTGTCTACCCTCAGGAGAGCCAGAAAACAAAAACTTTTTCATCTCAAGTCTAAACTCTCCACCCTCTCTCCCTCCTCCAAATCCTGGTGGTATCGAGTTAAGTCTGCTTCCGGTGTACGTCCCACCTCCATCCCCTCCCTTTACTCAAATGGCCACACTGCTGATATTGCACGGAAAAAGGCTGAATGCCTAAACTCGGTGTTTGCATCAAAATCTTGCATCCAAAACCCACTGTTTTCTGTACCCACCTTACCCAGTCGCACCCAACTGTCCATGGATTCTGTGTCCTTTTCTCCTGACAAGGTGGAGAGCTTGCTGTGAAACCTCGACTCAGATTCTGCAACCGGTCCAGACGGCATCAGCCCACGTGTCCTAAAAACCTGCTCCTCTGCTCTTGCTTACCCTCTCTCTGTTCTATTCACCCTCTCATTTGCTTAAGGTCATCCGCCATCTGCTTGGAAATCAGCAAACATCACCGCTCTGCATAAAAAAGATGCAAAAACAGATGCCTGCAACTACAGACCAATCAGCCTTCTCCCAATCATCAGCAAAGTTATGGAATCCATCATCGCTTCAGACATTAAATCCTTCCTCTTCTCCAATGGCTTGATTTCCG
>NC_140964.1:139499110-139534110 GCF_056783735.1 Eptatretus burgeri
TGCAGTTCGTTTGAAATAATATTCCCAGGGATGGTTTTTAGGTTAGTTTTAGGATGGTTGCTCCCACCAAAATATGTATTTGCTTTCTTTCCTTCAACGACACACACAATTTCGATGAAACTCGACCACAACCTTTATCACCCGTGATGTACCAAGGTTTGTTCTTGGCATTTCAAAAAACCATCCATAGGTATTTACTTTCTTCTCTATTATATATTTTGTGGGTCATCCATGCCTTCCAGTGGTTGCCTGCTTATCTGATCCAGCCACTACCAGGTGTATTGCCATTGCATTTAATATCTCTGTGAGGTTCTTTGTCATCAATCCTGCAGGTCCAGCCATCACTGGAACAACTTTGGCATTCTTCAGCTTCCAGGATCTTTTCAATTCATTCTTGAGATCTTGGTGTTTGGTCATTTTCTTGATTTCTGCATCGTTTTGTCCAAAATCACTGCTATTGTCACCTCAATCAGTAATGCCTTCTTCTTTTTTGTACCCAAATATGATATCTGGTCACCGCTTTGTTTTCAATGTTGACACTCGATGTGATTATTCGTTCGTACGTGAGCGGTAGGTACTGCCATGTTTTGAGTGAGTAATTTTGGTTCATTTTTCCACAAATTTTCTGGAATTGGGGTATCAAAGTTTCTGCAGATGTCTCAGCGGATTACATTATAAACTCTGTTGTGTCATTGTGTGTACAGCTGTTCTGACATGGGTTTGTTTTTGTGTGTGTGTTCGGTCATTAAGCATAACATATTGTTGTCTTTACTAACCCCACTTCCACCCCTCACCTTTCTCCCTTTAATTTTTTTTTTCTGTATACCTTGTCGAGGCTCATGTGAGACCGAACACACAACGCACAGCAAGGGGAGCATGAGACAAGAGGGGTGGGAGTGGGAAGGACAAAACAGTGACATTAGGAGATCTGTGGAAGGGTGTGGAATGGGGCGGGGAACATGGGGAATAGAAGATGGACATTACAGGGACTTTCAGGAAGGAAAGCAGGGAATTTGAAGGGGGTGGGCTTGGGTGGATTATCGGGAGTAGAAAAGATGGAGGATTTGGATGGGGGATGATAAGAGGTGGTGGTGAACAGCTGTTTTGAAGGCCTGGAGGGAAGAATGGGATTGAATCGAGTGAGGGAGTTTATTCCAAAGGTGGGAAAAAAGAGGAATGAAAGAGTGAAGGTGAGCAGTGATTCGTGATTTTGGTAGTTTTACCAGGAGGGGGTTGTTGGCGGACCTTGAGCGCCCTGCGGAAAGTGCATGGGGGGGGGGGTTCTAAACGTCCTTTCGGAGAGACATAGTGAGAGTGTGAGATTTGTCCGGATTGAAAGGCATGTTCCACATGTTAGACCAGTTTTTGATTTTACCCAGATCTGCAGTGAGCTAAGAAGCTTCTGCTTGCCAGTCTGAGGGATGACAGATGATACGGCAGAGAGTGGAGTCATCAGCAAAGCGATATAGAGGATTTTCCAAAGAGATCATTGATGAAAACCAGAAAAAAGAACAGGGCCCAGAACACTACCTTAAGGAACTCCAGCCAGGACAGGAAGAGGGGATGAAAGAACTCCATTTAGGGCCACATGTTGACTGCGACCGGAGAGGAAGTCTGTGAGCCATGAGTGGAGATGGCCTTGGATACCATAGGAAGAGAGCTTGGTGAGTGGGGCAGGGTGCCAGACTCTGTCAAAAGCATGTGATATGTCTAGGGATATGGCTCTGATTTAATGTCTGGCATTGAGGACCTCCATCAATTGTGGGGAGAGCAGAAGCAGCATATCCAGGGAAGAGTGACCTGGTCTGAAACCAAATTTATGATCGGAAATCAAGCCATTGGTGAAGAGGAAGGATTTAATGTCTGAAGCGATGATGGATTCCATAACCTTGCTGATGATTGGGAGAAGGCTGATTGGTCTGCAGTTGCTGGGATCTGTTTTTGCACCTTTTTTATGCACCGCAGTAATGCTTGCTGATTTCCAAGCAGATGGCAGATGACCTTGAGCAAATGAGAGGGTGAATAGAACAGAGAGAGGGTGAGCAAGGGCAGAGGAGCAGGTTTTTAGGAAACGTGGGCTGATGCCATCTGGACTGGTTGCAGAATCTGAGTCGAGGTTTGACAGCAGGAGCTCTACTTTGTCAAGAGAAAAGGACACAGAGTCCAGGGACAGTTGGGTGCGACTGGGTAAGGTGGTAGAGAAAGCAATGGGTTTTGGACACAAGATTTCGCTGCAAACACCGAGTTTTGGCATTCGGCCTTTTCATGTGCAGTATCAGCAGTGCGGCCATTTGAGGGAACATACACCAGAAACACATTTGATTAGACGCCACCAGGATTTTGAGGAGCGAGAGAGGTTTGAAAGTTCAGACTTGAGCTTAGAAAGATGTTGTTTTCTTGCTCTCCTGAGGGTAGATACACACTTGTTCCGAGCTTTAATGAATGAACTGAGATTACCCTCAGTTGGGTTTGCTCTGCATGAGGAAAAGGCAAGTTGTTTCAGGACAACTGCCTCGCCACAAGCTTCAGTGAACTAAGGGCAGGAGGAAGGGTAGGACAACTGAAGACGAGAGGGGATACATCTGTGCATGAGGGAGAGCAAGTTTCTTTGAAAGAATTCCCAGGATGAGTTGATGTTGGAGAAAGTGGCGATAGGAGACCATTCTATAAGTTTGATGGCTGCTTGGAGACCCTGCCAGTCGGCTTGAGTGAAATGCCAGACTCGACGACGGTGAGGTGGTTCTTTGATAATAGCCAGAGAGATGTCCACTTTTACAAGGACGTGGTCAGAAGAACCGATTGGAGCGGAGGAAGAGCAGCAGATATTGTCAGGGAAATTTGTCAAAATCAGATCCAGAAGAGATGGAGTACTATTCGTTGAGATCCGGTTGGGGAAGTTGACCAATTGAGTCGCAGAAAGCTTTTGCTGAAGTACCATGACAGGTGAGAGGGGTACCCACACCTCGCCAACAGGTATGATGACAATTGAAGTCGCCACATTTGAGGAAGAGAGAGTTTGGATGAGAAGATCGAAGTTGGTCCATGTTTTCGGATAGTGAGGTGTAGATGGAGTCATCACTGTTTGGTGGACGGTACAGTACACATATAAACATGAGGAAGGAGTAGAGGGGAAGCCGTAACCAGAGGTATTCCTGGGGGTGTGGGGGAGTGAGAGCAGTGTATGGAGAGTGAGGAATAGTCTTTGATGAAGAGAGCAATTCCACAAGGACAAGGCTCAGGTCTGTCATACTGGAGGAGAGAGTAACCACGGGGAGATACTTGGAAGTCAGACACGTCTTGGGGGAGGAAAGTTTCTGTTTGGCAGATTATGTCTGGTTTGTCAGTGGCAACGTGTATGGAAATATCTGAATGGTTTGAGTGAAGGCCCCGGATATTTGAAGTCCACACTGTTGATGAAGAGGGATAGGAGGAGGCTTTGGGTGCAGGGGGTGGGAGGTGAGGGGGAGGGTAGGACATGGGATGAGGGGGGGGCAGGGTAAAGAGAGTTGTTGAAAGAGTGTGGGGGATTGCAGAAGAGCTCGAGGAGGAGAAAATGCTATGTGGTGCTGGGGGAGAGGGGGACAAGACAGGGGGAAGAAAGCAGTTGAGGACTTGAGGAGGTGGAGTGAAGAGATGGAGGTGAGAGGGCAGTGGAAGGAGGCAGCTTTGTGGATGAGATGGGGGGGGGGGCTACTTTGAGAAGGATGAGTGAGGTGGGGTGAATGGTGGGAGAAAGGTGAGGGGAGAGTTTTTGAGAGAGGTGAGAGGGAGGATTGGAGGGAGAAGAGTGTGATGCTTGTTTTGAGAGTGAGGGGTGAGAGGGGTGAGTTGGCACTGAAATTGGAAAAAGAGAATGGTTGATGGAAAGCGAACATTCATCGCAAACTGGGGTTTTAAAAAGTTTTAGGTCAGAGATGCGATTAAACACGTTTCTTGATGGATGCAATAAAGGCAAATTCAGAGAATGGAGAGAAGAAACGCTGTCACAGTTGGGTTTTTTTCGGCAAGGTATGAAGGAGAGGTCGAAGTGAGAGCAATTTGTTGAAATAGAAGAGTGGTGCATTATGATAGTGAAGAGTCCCACACGTGTGAAAAAGGAAGATGAAGCATTATAAGAGATTGTTTTTATTATTATTATTATTATTATTATTATTATTATTATTATTATTATTGTTTGAGAGAGTTTTCATCAGATTAGGTCATGGAAGTGTTGTCGAAAAAATCGTGAGGTGAATGGTGAAATTGGATCGGAAAACGCAGGGGGTGTAAAAAGATAACATGGTTATGGGAGAAGCACTTGGCTCTGGGAGGGTATCGTCAAAAGTGAAATTATTTATTTTAAATAAGGATTGCGTAACATTTCGAAAAGGGAAGGTTGAAGTAAAATTGTGGAAGTGTTCGGTGAATTTGGACGGTAAACGCAGTGTGAAGCTGATGGGTCGATGAAAAGGACCAGGAAGAGTTGAGAGAGAGAGAGAGAGACAGACAGACAGACAGACAGACAGACAGACACGCGTGGTTTCAGGAGGTCTGGAGATCCAAAGGATACAAGGAAGGTTATTATTTTTTAATGTATTTTTGAAGAACAGGTAAGATTCAGGAATGGAAGGTTGTAGATCGGAAGAATCCGTGAATGTAATGGCGAGAGAGGGTCAGCTCAGTCGAATGTAGATGGTGTGCCGGCAGGAGGAAGAAGAAGAAGAGGTGGATGAAGAAGAAGAATCGAGTCTTGTGAGTGTGTAAGGAGAAAGGTAGTTTTTTATTTATTATTATTTAAGACAAGAAATAAAGTGTTTAGTTGGGAGGGATGGGGGGCGTTGGGAAAGTGTGGAAGATAGAAATTGAATCTAATTTGGAGAAAATACCAAATAAACACGATCGTACACCGAGGGAACGATGGGTCGGCCTCAAGCACTCGGTAAGACAAGGTCGACAAAAACTCACAAAATAGCATGATTTTTGAAACAAAACCGAACTCGGAACACACAGGAACATGCAGGTGAGAAAATAAACAGTTGAAATCTCTCTCACTCTCACTCTCTCACTCTCTCACTCTCTCACTCTCTCACTCTCTCACTCTCTCACTCTCTCACTCTCTCACTCTCTCACTCTCTCACTCTCTCACTCTCTCACTCTCTCACTCTCTCACACACACCATCCTCACCCTCGCATCCCTCCCTCCCACGGTATAGCAACATTTGGTGAGGCTCTCTCCCCTCCCCTTCCTCCTGCCTCCTCTATCCCCCTCCCTCTTTCTATTCTTCCTTTCTCACCCTTCCCTCCCTTTCTCAACTCTCCTCCTTAATTCCCCCCATCAGCGAAACGACGGGTTGTATTTGCTATTTTCTAATAAGAATCTCCAATCATAAGGCTGAAGCACAGGGCGTTTTCTCTCCCTGTAGACAGAAAGGTTGTCTCGGGCAAACTTGCGCTCTTTGAGGGCAATAACTCTATCCTTGCTGAATTGTGAGTGGTGCTGTCAGTTGTTTTTCATCTCCAGTGCAATCATCACTTTTAGTTCTTCTTCATCTGACCCCTAACAACATGCGGGCATGACTTTATACCTCGGGACATTATGTTGTGCTCCATTTTCATTATATTGTACTCTACTGTGCTTCAGTTGTGTGTGGGGGAAAAATTTATATTAATGTATTTTAAATTGCAACAAATGGAGTTTCAGAAATGTAACTTCTATGCTGCAAATTGAATTGGCTGTCATTTCTGGCCAAAAGACTTTTGCCCTAAATGATAAGAAATGTGTTGTTCTGGAGCAGAGTGACCGAGCTGATAAATGAACCTTTGCTTAGAAAATGTACGAAGTGGCTTTTCGTCTAAAGGACACGTCTACAGTCTGGGTGAATATCCCCCAACCTTTCTCTCATGGAAGTATAAAATGCTTTGAAATCTAAAAGTTTGGAGTGCGAGCACGTGAGGAAGTATAGTTTCTCAGTGGCTCGTACTCCTTGGAACTGACCAAGTACCAAGTTAGAATAAAACTCTCTGATGTAATGTAGAAGTGAATTGAATCGGGTTGGTCTAACTGTTAACTAAAGTAAGAATAAATGAAATATAACCAAATAATATTGCAAACAAATGGGGATTTTAAAGTTCATTGTACAAGGGTGAGAAGTGTATGGTGTATAATTAGGAAATAAATTGTTTCACAAGGAAGGACTTGTGTGGACATCAGATTTATCAGTGTCGATCGGGTTTTTTTTGTAGGATTTTATAATCAAATCGGACAAGCGTTAAACTCTGTCTGAAGTCAAATAGGATTCCACAATCGGCCAGTTAGAATCCTTCAGGAGGACAACGATCACAACAAAGTGGGTTTAAAAAATCCACGTCAGGTTCATGGTAACATTCATGCAGATGGCTTGAAGGAAAGGAAAAATGAACTCAAAACTTTCAATGTGTAGACTCGGGAATGATACTTTTTGACCATTGTCGGCCTTCTTTTTTTTCTCCTCGTCCTTCGCGTCACCCAGTGTGATAGACATTGAGCGACCCCCTTCCTCGTAGCGCAAATCGGCTCACCTTCATCCTGAGTATTTGAGCGGGTAACCTGACATTGCTCATCGCCCCACCGATCAGATTAGTTGTGAATGCAAGTTCTCTTGGCAATATCCATCCAAAATTGGCCTCCTCGACGTGGGGTAACTGAGCTTGTTGGCACTGTGGTGCATAATTCCTTGAGGTATCGTCAAGTGGACCTTTGAGACCGTAATGAGTCCATCCACGAGTGACAAAGCAGGTATCGGCTCTCGCAAAGGTATGGTATGAACGTGGAGGTGTGTATCTTCCTCCATAACAGGAGAGTCCATTCTGCTCGATCAATTTTGCGGTAATAATATGCAAGTTTATTTGCCATCACCTGTCCACTGTAGTTTGGATTTAAATCTGCTTTCACATTCCACAGGTGAGGATACATATCTAATTTCTACATCCCCCCAGAATCAACCGCTCGAGTACAAGTTCAGTTACAGCCTGCACGGCTCACGCCGCCAGCTTTATCGAGGCTTCAATTTTGAACACTTCTTTCTCCTCCCTGCTGGACCCGCTGATGAGGGCTATAAAGGTCATTTGTCTTTGGCTGTCAATAGAGAATGAAATACAAATCTCACAATAACATGTTGCACCGATAAATACTGAGGTTGAAATGTTCCTCCTGCTTGCAGTGACTATTCACATTCAGGTGAGAAACAGCCTTGGTGGACAGACTGATGTCTGTTTCAAGTCTGTGGTGGTTGAACCTGCTCTTCCATTCTTTGAACCTCTCCTTGGCAGCAGATCGAACAAACAGTTAATAAAGCAAATGTAAGCCCCTTAAAAGAATTTGAGGGTGATGTATGGTGGGCCTGGTGGAAGGGGGTATACAGAATATTGTAATAATTATAATACTGTGTTAAAAATGTTTGAATAGCAGTTGATGGATAACTTGCATGCCTTTACAACACTGGATTTTCAATCCTGCCTGGGTGTAATCGTACTCTTTTTTTTATTTTTTTTTATGATGGTTATATCACAGCTACGAGGCAGTTGTAGATCCAGGCACGAACATGACCTCACTGCTCCTTCTTGGAAACCCTCTGCCTTTACGCCTTTACATGGCGGTGGTCGTTGGAGCTCTCAACCGATGCTTTCATGGTTTCATGGCACCAGACAAGAACAGCACGCAGTGGCAGCGGGCAGTTCGGGCTCGACTTCTGCACATCCTGCTAGGTCTATCCATTGGCTCGCAGGTACTGCATTACTCGAATTGACTGCGAAAGCAAAATGTCAACGCTGCAGTTCAAGTAACTAAGTGAGCCTGAATAGTAGAGACTGAAATAAATTTATGCATTTTGTAATTTATATAACATACAATACGAAAACGACTGCAACTAGCTTCGGTTCATTAGATAAATAATTTTGGAGTACATTTTCTTGACTCACTTGTAGGTACGAGTTTTAAAATGCAATTTGTGTTGGGAGCATTTAAATATACCTTGTTCACCTTTGCTGGTGGAGGTAAGGAGGTGATGTTTTCACCCCTTTCTGTCTGTCTGTTTGTTTGTTTGCAGGATATCTCAAAAAGTTGTGAACGGATCCAGATGAAATTTAGTGGCCAGGTTCGGTGTGTGACAAAGACGAACTGATTAGATTTTGGTGAAGGTCCGAATCCGGATATTCTAATTTTTTTAAAGTGATTCTTCACCATTGAGATTGGGACAAAACCAATATATAGCACAACATCTCAAAAAGTTGTGGACGGATTCGGATGTAACTTTGTGGCCACATTGGGTGTGTGACAAGGAAGAATTGATTCAATTTTGGTGAAGATGTGGATCCGGTTCCAAGGATGAGAATTTTTTTGTGATTCTTCACCATTGAAAGATACGGCTAAAACCGACAGCACGATATCTCAAATGGTTGTGGATGGATTCGGATGAAACTTGGTGGACACGTTGGATGTGTGACAAGGAAGAATTGATTTGATTTTGTTGAAGATCCGGACCCGGATCCGGATCTGATATATTTATTTACTTAAAAAAAAAAAAAGATTCTGCACCATTGAAAGATAGGGCGAAACTGATGTACTTTATAGCACGACATCTCAAAAGGTTGTGGACGGATCCGGATGAAACTTGGGTCTATTGATCCGGATGAAACTTGGGTCTATTGATCCGGATGAAACTTGGGTGGACACGTTTGTGTGACAAGGAATAATTGATTCAATTTTGATGAAGATCCGGATACGGATCTGATTTATTATTATTATTTTTTTTTTAATGAATCTTCACCGTTGAGAGATAGAGTGAAACTGATATACTGAATAGCACGATATCTCAAAAGGTTGTGGACGGATTCGGATGTAACTTGGTGGACAAGTTGGGTTTGTGACAACGAAGAAATGATTTAATTGTAGTGAAGATCGGGATCCGAACAAGAGAAATTTTTCTGATTTGTCAGTGATTCTTCACCATTGAGAGATGGGGGGGGCCAAAGACAATTTATAACATGATATTTCAAAAAGTTATGGATGGATTCAGATGAAACTTGATGAACAGGTAGGATGCGTGTCAAGGATGAATTGATTAGATTTTGGTGAAGATGTGAATCCGGATACAAGTTTCCAACTGCAATGATATCTGAATTTTTTGTTGTTATTTCATTGTCCATGTAGATATGTATGTATGAAGAAATGTAACGTATGTGCAAGAACCTCTAACCCAGTGTTTCTCAAGGTGGGGCGTGGCAATATTTTGGTGGGGCATGAGGATTCATAATTAATGAATCTATTTATGATCGCTTTCATAGCTTTGCCTTTTGAATACATATGTAGTATATACTGTAGTGTCTCCAATCATGGTGGGGCGCACGATTTTTTTTGAAAATCAAAGTGGGGCGTGGGACAAAAAAATGTTGAGAAACTGCTCTAACCATTGATATGCTATCTTGTTATACACGGTCTGACAGGATGAATTTGAGGACACAGTGGCCCTGCTTGATGATATAATGATCATTGATTACCAGGTATCCCAGACTACTACTTAACACAGACACATCATGTTACTCGACCACTCGCATGCTTTCAGTCTTTTTCTGTGGAACATTCTTCGACAATTGATGAACCTCATCATGTTTACAGTGCCACCGTCATTGTCTCCACACGCCGTCTCACCGCAGGTCAATCTTGGTCTTGTGCGTATTTGCATTTGAGGCAGCCCTCGGTCCTTTCTGTCCCAGGTGAGAGGGAGGTGGCAAATAGTGCCGCCTCCCCCTCGTGTGTGTGTGTGTGTATGTGTGTGTGTGTGTGTGTGTGTGTGTGTTTTGGGGACCCTTTATCCAGCAAGCATGGGGAATAAGGCTTGCTGGATTTTGAGTTCCGAAACCTATAATGTCCTGTGTAAGATACCTGTGAGATATAATAATATAATAGTATTCCTTTGCAATAATATTAGGGAATATAAATTAAATAAATAAAAATATGTATTCATCATCCATGCCAGTGTCGGAGTGGCAACCCGTCCAGGATTGTGTCCAATAGCCAAGGAGACTGCTTTGGCACCACCAACGCTCTGCACAGAGTATGGTCCCAATGGATTGATGGATGGATGGATCACCCATGCAGACAAGGTTTGCTGAGCCGCGGACAACATTTGGGTGGCTGTGGACAAGGGGTGTGCATTCGCAGACAAGGTTTCTTTATATCATAGATTGTCTCTGTACGACTGCCTTACTCCTCACTCGGGCGTTTCACCGAAGCACCCATGTCATGCTTCTGCAACAACTGCACTTTTTGCTTGATTCTGAGCAATAACTGTTTCCTTTTTGAAGCACCACTGGCTTGTCCAGATGTTGAAGGCCTTTCAGACATGATTGCAATACAATGGGCATTGAACTAAACTATAGAGCACAATGCGGTGACACTGAATCGACGTACACGCCACTTCACAGGATTGTCTCTTATGATTGCGCAACATCACTTCTGTGGGGATATGATTTTCCGTGGATTAACTTTTCAATGGGTTTGATTATATTTTCAGTTTGTTCGGTTATCTTCTCAATGGAGCGATTAACTTAACTTCAAGTGGGTTCGACTAACTTTTCCATGGGGCAGCTAACTTTTCAGAAGGCTTCAGAATAGTTAATTTTTCAGAATGAAAGGGTTAAAAATTGTCGGACCGTGGGGTTTCAAAATTCCAGTTGTTTGCAAGAGGTTGTGTAAGCTTCCTTGCCAGATCAAGACGAGTGTTTTTTGTGTGTCGTTTTGTGCATTTTGTCCTCAAGGTTTGTGTCAGCGGTTGTGGGATTGTATTTATAAAGGTGTAGTTGTGTTCATCACAGTTTTAGTGGGTATTTGTGTTTATTGAAAGAAGCAGGGGGAGGCCGGATGTTAAGTTTTGCATTTAAGTCAGTTTGGGCCTTGGGAATATGGGAATGGAAAAGGGTAGCAATAGAGAGCGAAGGAGAATATATTTTTATAAGGAGGTTGGTGGCAGGATTTGCACTCCGGCCACCGAAAAACCCTTCACTCCGCAAAACACGTGAAAAATGCAAAGCAATCTGACAACCCACTCTGTGGGAGTACCTCCTGTACAGTTGCCCTTTACAGGGCAGCTCACAGGATTACGGGATTGGGGCAAAGCCTTCGGCATCCCCACTCTTTGATAGGAGGAAAACGACGGGGTCAACTTCCTGGGTCAGATTGCGCAAGTGTGTGTCAGGGTGATGCTGAGGTGTCGTCCACCAGACGGCGGTCTCCTTGGGTTAACCTGAGGCGGTCCCTTCGGGTGGGTGCCTGGAATGTCCTATCCCTAAGAGAGGATGATCACCTGTCTCTGTTATCTTCTGAGCTCAAATGTTTGAACATTGGTATTGCAGCTCTCTCTGAGGTTCGGAGACCGGATTGTGGCGAGATCATGATGGATGGTTGCACCTACTATTGGTCTGTTCGTGCTGATGGTAACCATTCTCAAGGAGTTGCTGTACCAGTGTCCAATAAGCTGACTCCAATGACAATTGAGGTAACACCGGTCAACGAGCGTATTATGAGACTAGGGATTCGTCACTCCTTGGGTGTCATTTCCCTGGTCTCTGTTTATGCTCCGACTGAGGCGAGTGATCTCACCGTGAAGGATGCATTCTACGCCACGCTCGAATCTATGGTTGATCAGTGCCCCCAGACGAGATCCTTTTCTGGCCTTGGAGGATTTCAATTCATCTACTCAAACTGATAGGGATGGTTATGAGACATGTGTTGGTCCCAATGGGTCTGGAACTTTGAACCAGAATATCACCAAGTTCCTTGACTTTGTAAGAAGTCATGGTTTGAGCACCCACAGACTCATCACTGGACTTGGTATTCCATTGCTGGTGGTGTGGCAAAGGAGACTGACCATGCGCTCGTTGATGGTGACTG
The DNA here is from genome assembly GCF_056783735.1 of Eptatretus burgeri. Lineage (NCBI taxonomy): Eukaryota > Metazoa > Chordata > Myxini > Myxiniformes > Myxinidae > Eptatretus > Eptatretus burgeri. The sequence goes on from NC_140964.1 coordinate 139,511,016, forward strand.
GAGGATGATCCAGAACTGCAGGGTCAACCGGAGTGCTCAGTTCCTCAATACCGACCATAGACTTGTGGGAGAGCAACTCTGAAGTTGCAACTTAAATCCGGGAGAATGGTATCATCCCAGCGTCGGTTGGATGTGAGCAAGCTCAAAGATGAGAGGGTAGCTGAGGAGTTTGTGAATAGTCTGAGTGGGGATTTGGGGGGTCTGAGTGCTTTGGGGAATCCTGAAGAGGTGTGGAGTGCCTTCAAGACCACCGTCCTTGAAATTGCCGGTGGATGTATTGGAACTCACCACAGAGCGAAGGAGAATTTTGTTTCTCAAGGGACACTTGATACCATTGACCAGAGTCTCAGGGCCAGTCTTGATGGCAGCACTGAGGTGTTCAGGGAGTTGAGGCATAAAACTGTATGTGCGCTGATGGTGGACAAGGAGGCCTATGTTGCAGCAATCTGTGAGGGGCTAGAGCATCACCTGTTGTCATCACCAAACCCGTCCCTTGGTGTATTGCAGTTGGAGCGGAGGGTGGTGGGCTCTTGACAGAGGAGTCCGAAGTGAAGGCCCACTGGGCTGGTTACTTTGAGTGGCTGTACCAGGCTGATCCACCAGCTATTGAGTGGGATCTCAGGGGTGTTACGATCTCGATTGTTGACCCTCCAATCAACTGTGATCCACCTTCGTTTGTGGAAACACAGGCTGCAGTGAACCGGTCGAGATGGGGTGAAGCTCTGAGGAGCTGTGGCGTCCATGCTGAACTTCTCAAGGCTGGTGTAAATGCTGTACTTCTGTTTTTGCATGCAGTTCTGTGCTCTGTTTGAGGCACAGGCATCATCCCAACTGACTGGAAAAGGGGCCTTGTTGTCCCTCTCTTGAAAGTGAAGGGTGATCGCCAAGACTGCAACAACTATCTGGGGGTGACGCTACTCTCAATGTCAGGCAAGGTCTTTGCTTCGATATAATTATTTAAAGGTTTTGCCACCATCTGCTTGAGCACCAGTGCCCAGAGCAGTCAGGCTTTGCACCAAAGAGGTCGATGATTGACCGTATCCTTGCCCTTAGGGTCCTCACCGAATGCACGATTGACCGTGTCCTCGCCCTTAGGGTCCTCACCGAATGCAGATGAGGGTTTCGGCAGGGGCTGCTTGCTGCCGGTGTTGATTTTGCTGCCTAAGAGCATTGTCCGACTCAACTATCTGTTCTGCATCACTATTCTGAAGCGAAAACGCGTGATTTTGTTGAAATAGTGAGTATCTTAGCTTCAAATTCGCAAAACGCTGCATTTCACAATGTTGTGGATTCCCGCCCGTTCGGCATGCAGACAGCCGCTTTTAGCCGAATCGCGGCCGTACGTGCCCACCGAACGAGCAATCCAGTCGAAGCTTTCCAGATCAACGCCGAAATCCAGCTACGGGTGTGTTTTTAAGCACACCACAGCCTTATCAGTACTCTACCCGCACGCTACAGGGTCCGGTCGCCGAATTGTCGATTTACCTAATTATTCATGCAGGCAGGCTACCGAGAGGTTGTACCTCAACGGGAGCTGCTTGGAAACGAGCCACATAAGCAGCTCGCTCCGTTCTGCGAATACCGAGCGGTGTATTATCGCACAGCCCCGTTGGACCCGATCACTTTATCGGCAATTAAAAAGCCATTGGTTGGGGGCGTGGCTATTCCGCTGATGCAGTGCCCCGATTACCAGTATAGTGGTGCTCATTTCGCCGACCTTGGAAGGATGACAGGCTGAGTCAAGCCTCCGCTGTGAATTCAGTGTGTCGACAGAGCTCAAACTCAGGACCCAAGGATCCCAAGCCACCCCTATAACCGCTAAGCCAACACCAGGCTACTTTTGGGAAGGTGATGGAGACATTAATTGGGGTCCTGATGAGGAACAATTTAAATTAATACAAACTAATTAAAGGTAGTCAGTATAGGTTTACCAAAGGTAGTTCCTGTCTAACAAATCTTTTAGAGTTCTCTGAAGCAGTATCTGATTGGATGGATGATGGAAAGGCAGTGGACATAGTATATCTAGACTTTAAGAAGGCATTTGATAAGGTACCACGTCGGAGGTTGTTAGCCAAAGTGGGGGCTTGTGGAGTGGCTGGTCAGGTAGCTAACTGGATTGCAAACTGGATTTGTGGTGGGAAGCAAAGAGTGGCTGTGACTGGGAGGTTGGAAGTTGTGTGTTTCCTCAGGAATCATCACTGGGACCATGATTATTTACTTCAATGATTTGGATAGTGGGGTGAAGAGTCGGCTTTCCAAATTTGCAGATGACTCAAAGCTTGGAGGTGATGTGGATAGAAGAGGGGGTGGTGATCAGATACAAGAGAGTATTGATACTTGTATGGATTGGGCAAAAGATTGGCAGATGGAATTTAACCTGAGCAAGTGTAAGGTGATGGGGATGGGAAAGAACAATGAAAATGGAGATTACAGGATGGAAGGGGTAATTTTTGAGCGTGTCACACAGGAGAAGGATCTGGGGGTGGTAATAGATATGGGAGGTAAGCAGGCAGCTGGAGGAAAAGCAAATCGGGTTTTAGGTTTTATTCGGAGGGGGATCAATTATAAATCAAAAGAGGTGGTGTTGACATTGTACAGGAAATTAGTGAGGGCCACATGTAGAATATTGTGTGCATTTTTAGTCACCACAACTTAGGAAGCACAAAGCTGTCATCGAGGGTTCAGCTCAAGGCTACTTTTTTTGATTCCGGGCCGAGCTAGACTCAGTTATGAGGAGCGGCTGAAGGAGACCTCCCGATGAACGTCGGCAGTCTCCCAGTCAAGATAATGCTCAACCAACGTAGCGACTGGAGTAATAGTGAAAGTTCAAACAAGATGCATGTGGCCAATGCTCCTCGAAATCTGGGTCAAAAATCCCGGCGGGAAACTTCTTCTTCTTCTTCTTCTTTTGGCTGCTCCCTTTAGGGGTCGCCACAGCGGATCATCCGTATGATCCGCATGGTGATTTGGCACATGTTTTACGCCGGATGCCCTTTCTGACGCAACCCTGGTCGCCTCTTACGACACAGGGATATGGTACACCTATTTTAACCGGGGTATACACCGGACCAGTATACTGGTACTCATTTCGCCGACCTCAGAAGGATGACAGGCTGAGTCAACCCCCTGGTGTATTAATTCAGTGACCCAACGGGGCTTGAACTCAGGACCTTTTGGATCCCAAGCCGCTGCCCTAACCACTGCGCCAACACCAGGCTCCTAAAAAATCCCGGCGGGAAACACGTCACGAAATGTTGATTTTCAACTGATGAAAAGTCTGGGATTTGGGAAAGTTCATCTATGGTGGTTCCACCGAGATGCAGCTAATGTTCCTCGAAATCTGTGTCGAGTACAAAGACCTGCGAAGTAAGAAAGTTTGTCTCTTTGATGCGAGTAATCCGTGGAAAGCAAGTTGGGAACCACTGATGGAAGCCAAAAGAGCCGAGCAGTACGGCTACTTCTTAAAGCTTCACCGTCCCACGTGGCTCCTCGCTCTCCTGAGATTATTCTTTTTTTTTCTTTTAACTCCATTTCCTGCCCTCGTATGGAGAAGTACTCGGGGTTGATTAGTTGTTCCTAGTTTGAAACCACGCTCCATTATCCAGCACTTGCTCGCATAGTGTCCGCATGCAAGTAGCAAGCTTGGTGGAATGATTTTGCCTGCATCGGATGTTCATGTAAAAAGATAGTCACCACGACACGTCCCTCATCTCTCCACCCCTTCTTCTGTGCATGAACAATGACTGTCGCTCTTGTGAATAATTCTTCCTTTGATGTGAGACCAGGTGTTCTTCTTCTTTTGTGTTTAATGGTGTTTTCAGAGCCAAGAGGCTCTATATACGCCACGCACCTAAACTCCCAGTGTCTCCCTTTTTTATATATATATATATATATATATATATATATATATATATATATATATATATATATATAATTTTCGCACACTGTTGATAAAACGTTGAACAAACTCTTAACTTGAATCGATTTTCAAATTTTAAATGGTGGAATTGAGGTTAACAGCAGTTCCAACCACTAAAAAAAAAAAATGTATTCATTTGGAATGTGATTGAAATTCAGCATTGATCATTTTTAAAACCGGTGTTTTTCTATACCCGTGTGTTAACCGCACCCACAACCTTGACCTTTTTTGCCGATTAAAAAAGTGCAGTTGATACACCTGGAAAATACAGTACACAAAAAGGTGTGTGTGTGTGTGTGTGTGTGTGTGTGTGTGTGTGTGTGTGTGTGTGTGTGTGTGTGTGTGTCTCTCACACATGTACAAGGTTGTTTAAAGTGAGAGCGATTGAATTTGAGTTGTATTTATTCATGAACAAAACATTACACACTATTCCTTGCAATACCGTGCACCAGTAACTGAATCTCCATTTTACAGTCAACCTGTTGCAGAAATGAATCGGATCGAGCACGTTTTGGGGGCTCATTTCATTTTAATCCAAGCAAAGCATTCACTGAATCTAGCGCGAGGCAATCGCTGCTTAAAATTGATGTTGCCCATTTCGTTGTTTCTGGCAAACTTAAACTTTCCGTCATCACACGCTTCACCATTACATCTCAGCCGTGATTGTTCCTTCCCAATTTACCACAGCTGCTTGGTGCTGAGTTAGCAGAGACCATCCAACTACTGGATCACTTGGCAAACACTTTGAGCCCAATGGAGTCAAACCAGTTCCCAAGACAGGGCCCTTGGGACGTTACGTTGCGATGGCCGCAAATAGAACTCTTGGTGGGACTGGTCGGCCGTACCATGCGGAGCATCAGTTGTCAGGATGTGGACGAGGTGGTGCCGTTTATTCCTGCTGCTTTGAACTCTCTTGAAAAGCTTCTACAGGTCTGATGGGTAACCTCAGAGATTGTCTTGTCTCTTAAAGTTAGCTTCCCTTACCCCCCCCCCCCCTACGAGTACACTACACCTAGTTGGTGTATGGTTAAGATCCCACTGCGTTTTTCAAAAAGGTAAGTGAGTTATCATTGGCTCCCTCACCAAATTCCAACGTCTTTCTTGAATGTGTCGAGGCGGAGCCATAATGTTGCGACCGGCAGGCTGCATTCAGAATGCAATCCCAGTCGTATTTGCATTTGCTCACGACATAGCCTTTTATTGAACTCATTGTTATAATTTGCCTTCATCTTGACTTGAACAACTTTTGTATCTTACATTTATTGTTCATTGCTTCCTCTCCTTTGTTCCATTGGCTATTTTTTTTTTTTTTTTTTTGCAGAGCTACATGCATCACACTGGTTGTGAAGAAATGCGTGTGACAACAGAAGGGTTGACTATTATACTTGGCCAATATTGGACTTCAAGCAAGCACATTGTTGAGGCACAAAATGTGCGCTTTCACCTTCCAGTGGGCCTTGGAAAGTGGATTAAATGGCACCTGAGGAGTGGTCTTTGTGTCGTTGTCCGAAGCTTCGAGCTCGAAGTCAACACAAAACCCATGGAAGTCTCCAGAAAAGAGGTAGCTTAACCAACATGCTCACCAGTAGGCTATATTTCTATGTTTTATCTGGATCTAGGAATGATGGATTAATTTTGAAGCATTTGGTCAGCATGTTTGGTGTTGGTCTGATCATTTACCTGATGATGCCATGCCATGATTTGATTTGATTTGATGTACATTGTTGGTTTCATCATACATGGCTGTCATCCTTTATGGACAGGAGGGCCATAACACTAGCCTGGCAATGTGTGGTCGGTCTCTCAGGCCGGCCACCACTGGGCATAGGCTGAAGACCGTGCATGGATGCACCTCAATGTTATCATGGTGCCATGAAAGCATGGCAAGGCCCCTTTCTGGGGGTCTATTAGCGGTAATCGTTGTCACACCCACAGATGCCTTGGACAAGGCCACCCTTATAATTAATTTCCTGGGAGTTGACTTATGTCCTTTGTCCAGCTGAAAACCATGGGGCAACCCTACTGGGCCGGGTTGTGGTTTTGTGTGTCGGGGTGGTGCTGAGGTGTTTTCTACCAGACGGCAGTCTCCTCAGGTTAACCTCTTCAGGTTCACTTGGATAGACCGCCGTCTGTCAGAAGGATGACGGATGTCATGGCAGAGAGTGGAGTCATCAGCAAATAGATAAAGAGGATTTTTGCAGAGTCAGAGTGAGATCATTTATTATGAAGATCACAAATATGACTGGGACCAGAACACTGTATTATCCTTTCCATGTCAAGGCTGGAGTACCACAACAAAGGGTTGCATTGAGAGCCACATGTTGGCTATGAGAGTGGAGGAAGTCAGTAATCCACCAGTGGAGTTGGCCTTGGACTCCATCGGAAGACAGTTTGAAGAGCAGGACAGCATGCCAGACTGTATCAAAAGCTCGAGGTATGTCCAGAGAGACGGCCCTGATCTCATGACCGATATTGAGTGCCTCAATCCATTGTTGTGAGAGTCGAAGCAGCATGTCCAAAGTGGAGTGACCTGGTCTGAATCCGATTTGATGATCTGAGATAAGGTTGTTGAAGAAAAGGAATGATTTCATATCAATTGTGTTGATGGATTCCATCAACTTGCTGAAGATTGGAAGTAAGCTGATTTGTCTGCAGTTAAGGGAATCTAGTTTTGCACCTTTTTTCTGGAATGCTGTGATCTTTTCTGATTTCCAAGCAGATGAAAGATGACCTATGGTAAATGACAGGGTGAAATGGCAGAGAGAGGAAGAGCAAGAGCAGGTTTTTAGGACACATGAGCTGATGCCGTCCAATCCAGTTGCAGAGTCAGAGTCGAGGGTTGCCGGAAACTTCTCCTTCCTCTTCGGTGCAAAAGACAGAATTCAGGAGCAGCTGGGTATAACTGAGAAGGGCGGGTACAGAGAGAGATGAGGGAGATGAGGGACACAAGATTTTGAGGAAAACACAGAATTGAGGTATTCGGCTTTCTCATGAGTAGAGTCAGCTGTGGTTCCATTTGAAGTGAGGGAAGGGATGGAAGGGGAGCATACATCAGAGACAGACTTAACAAGGCACCACCTGGTTTAAAGGAAGGAGACAAGTTTGAAAGTTGATTCTTGAGAATGGACAGTTGTTTTCTGGCTCTATTGAGGGTGGACACACACTTGTTGCAGAATTTGAGGAATGTTCTGAGATCGCCTTCGGTTGGATTTGCCTTCCAGGAGGATAATACAAGTTGGTTTAAAGCAACTGCATCACCACAGGAATCAGAGTACCAAGAGCGGGAGGATGGGTAAGCTAACTGAAGATGAGATGGCATTTATCTGTGCATAAGAGAGAGCAGTATTCTGTGGAAGAATTCCCAGACGGAATTGATATTGGGGTGGTACATTTAGGAGACCAATCCTGAAGTGTGGTGGTTGCTTGTAGTCCCTGCCAGTTTGCTTGGGTGTGTACTGTACTGAAATGGGAGATGCTTAGCAGGCAGACACGAAGCGGAGGAACAGTCGAGCCGGGCTGTGTTGCACGAGTGCGAGCGCGGGCGTACTGTGCTCGCGGCTCCCCTTTATTCCGTACGCGGTACACTCACGAGCCAGCCGACTCCAGCATTACTACGACGCCTCAGGTGGCGTGCACACCTCATATCCCTTGCCGACCCCACGGCCACCCCTCTCATCATCACGCCCACCATGCATCATCACCAGGCCCTTCCCCATAGGCCCGCAGACTCCACCACACGCCTCCCCCCTAAAACTATGATTATTAACTGATTATCATTATAAGAAGCATGCAGAACACGAAGGACTTCGTATAATAATCATGGAAATAAAATGAAAATAACAAAGTATAATAGCACACCACATCATATAATGTGTCGATGCGAGCGAGTGGAGCAGCAAAGGTCAGGTCTGACCGCGTTACCGATATGAAGCAGCAAAATGAGAATCACAGCAGCATTATGCAGCAAAAACGTCCCCAGGCGGCCCATGCTGACATGACCCTTGCCAAGGTCGTAACGACCTCTCGAGCCAACCTCCCCCGGCCCCATCAAACGCCTCCGGCCCCCTCCCCCCAGGCAGACCCGACGAAGATAAACACCCCGAGGCCGGCAGCCCGCTATCTGGAAGCCGTGGCGCCAGCCTTAGACCTTGGCCGGGGGCACTGAATAGCGCCGCTGGCTGCATGCATTTAATGCGCCAAAACAACTCACGCACCACCATCAGTCGAGACGCCAACGCCCGTCCCAACGGCCTTGAGCGAACACAGCGAGTTGCGCTCGCAATCAGAGGTGGGGGTAACGCCGACCACGGCACCAGACTTGGTTCCGAGTCGATCTCCGAGACCCCCACGGCCGCTAGACGGGAGCAACTCCACTTAAACCACACTGCAATCATAGGCTCGTTATAAATCATTACGAATAATATTCGAAGCATCGCAAATTCATTTTTCCGTACAGCGCGCTTTTTTGATAAAATCCCAGCACATGACAAAGCAATTACCTGCGGCCCGGGACAGTGGACGGCCAACTCAACCTTTTCATTTGCCACCACCGCCCCTGAAGCCCCTACATCACATTGATCATAATCCAACTCCCATTTAATGATCTCCGCCACATCCACTTTTACACGAGAACTGCTGGCATTTATTTCAACAACGTTAAACTGCATCAATAGAGCAAGGAAAAACACATATGCCATGAACAACAACCCACAACCCGCATCACGAGTCCGCTCCTTGGTTGTCGACTCGATGTTGTGACTCGCGACTCCCTCCAACGCCACAGGCCCATCGTCACCTGTCGAAGCTGCCTGCATCACACCGACGCGCATTGCCTCACGAACCCTGCCACAGCGCGGGAACTCATCGCGAGAGCTGATACGGCTCTCGCCGCCCACCAGAGCCTCGCCCTCGGCACTCGATGAAGGCCTCGAAGAGAGTACTGGCACATCTGGAGGTACGAACCGGAGACCCAGTCCGAGGTGCGCAAGCCAGTCTCGACCCAACAGGGGGGGCCCCTCCCCTCGTACAACGAACACCGAGAGCCGGGCGCGTCGATCTCGGTAGCGCACTGAGACGTCGGCCCTCGCAAGCGGTGCAATCGCCTCACCGGTGTACGTGTATAACGACAAGGCCGTCTTGACCAGGCGAATACCGCGAAGACCACGAGCCGCCCGCTCATCCATGACCGACACTGCAGCCCCGGTATCCACGCAAAACACAGTAGGTTGGCCATTCACTTCGACCTCAACCGTGAAAGGCGTCGTCATCTCCGAACCAACGGAAAACAGACTCAACCGTGGTTGCATCTCCCGCTCTGGCTCGCCGGCATTGTCAGGCCCCGGTTGCAGGCCGATCTCCAGGTCACTGGGGTCCTCTCGCACCTCGTCATCCAAGACCCCAACGGAGGCCCCTGCCATCTGACACACACGCTTCAAATGTCCCACCTTGTGACAATGCAAACACACGGTGTTCTTATACGGGCACATTTGTCGCAGGTGCGGACCCCCACACCCCCAGCAGCCGCGGAAAGTCCCTTCGCTCCAGGTGCGACCGTGCTGCGGTTCCTCCTCGCTCCAGGCGCGACCGTGCTGCGGTGCCCCCTCGCTCCCGGTGCGACTGTGCTGCGGTGCCCCTTCGCTCCCGGTGCGACTGTGCTGCGGTGCCCCTCGTCCCGCACCGCCAGGCGCGTGTGCGACCTGCGGCACTTGAGCCACCGCTCGGACTCCGGGCTGCGTGACTCGCGGCACTTGTGCGATTACCGCATTGACTTCGGGATTAGCCGCCATACTCCAGCTGGAGCTACTCATTGCGTCCTGGCCAGCAATGGCACGGACATCCGTGAGCGTCTGCTCGACAGACGAAGCAGTCACGACCGCCGAGTCGAATGTGATGTCGGTTAATCGCAGGATAGCCGCTACCATCTTTGCGTCTCGCAGACCAGAAATAAAACGATCTCTGAGCCTTGTTGGACGCTCCTCTACCGTGAATTTGCAAGGCACAGCCGAATGCTTCACTCGTGCCACGAAGTCCGCAACGCGCTCCTCGCCACCCTTAGCGAGATGATCGAACTGGAACCGCGCGAGATGTAACGACTTCTCCGGCGCCAAGTGGGTCTTCATTTTCGTCACGATGTCCTGAAAGGATAGCATATCATCACTGGGTCTATTTGGAGCCACCAAATCACTCAGCAGCCGGTAGTGCTCCGTTGATAGCGAGGCGAGCAAGATCGCCTTGCGTTTCTCTTCATCCTCTACATCATTTGCCCGAAAGTAGCAACCCAACTGTTCAGAAAACAACTCGAACTCATCTCCCCCGAACACGGGTACACGTCCGTGTGCCGTGCCGCGACCTTCCGCCATGTTCCGTGAGACACTTGGCTCCGTAGCTTGGAACCGCCATTACACACGCCGATCCTCGTTCGCCAACTGTACTGTACTGAAATGGGAGATGCTTAGCAGGCAGACACGAAGCGGAGGAACAGTCGAGCCGGGCTGTGTTGCACGAGTGCGAGCGCGGGCGTACTGTGCCCGCGACTCCCCTTTATTCCGTACGCGGTACACTCACGAGCCGGCCGACTCCAGCATTACTACGATGCCTCAGGTGGCGTGCACACCTCATATCCCTTGCCGACCCCACGGCCACCCCTCTCATCATCACGCCCACCATGCATCATCACCAGGCCCTTCCACATAGGCCCGCAGACTCCACCACAGGGTGAACTTGCAGATTCGCTGAGGCTGTTCTCTGAGAATGGCCAGAAAGATGTTGACTTTCACAAGCACATGATCAGATGAGCCATTTGGGGCAGAGGACGATTTGTTGGTCACACAACAAATTGTTGTTGGCCATGGAGTCACAGAAGTCCTTTGCAGAAGTGCGATGGCTGGTGAGAGAGGTACCAACACCCAGCCAATTAGTGTGGTGCCAACTGAAGTCACCACATCGTGAGGAAGAGAGAGTTTGGATGAGTGATTAAATGTTGGTCTGTGTTGTCACTGTTGGAAGGATGGTACAACACACAAAGAAACATGAGGTGAGAGTGGAGGGGAATCCGCAGCCACTTTGGGTGAGCTTTGTCTACCCATGCAACTCGACTAAAAATTACTGGAGAAACTTTTGTACTGCATATCAATCATCTTCTGTGCTAAAATTCACCTCAAGTATGACCTCAACCTTGGTTTCAGATTCCAAGCACCCATAGTCTTCAGGGCAAAGATGGTCACAGATCCATGGATGCATCATGGAGTCCACAGTCAAGTTTTATTTTATTTTTATTATTATTATTATTGTTTTTTGAATGTGCCAGGACACCAGACAAACCTTCAAACAGAAAACATTCACACAACAAATTTTTGGCTGCTAACTTTTGCTGGGAGAGCTGTTCCATCCTTCCTGCTGGGAAGATGTACCAGATCTTGTTCCCTCTTGCATTCGAGACCATTTCCCAAAATGGCTCTGGAAATAGTACATTTGTCTTCCATTTCCGGATAGGTGGATGAACTTGATGACATCGTCACATTCTTGTGAATATTCTTCACCCAACCTGAAACAAAATTCCCTCTCGTCGACGCAGCTGATGCAGCTCCACACCTTCACCATATCGTCCCGAATCCATGAAGATTCCCTCCTTATCGCCCCACATCCAGACCTTCCCATTCTCCCCTTCAAGCAATGAAATATAATTTCGGGACACAATAACTTTTAACATCTGGACTAAAGGTCATGATACGAGGAAATTGTACACATTGATGGCGTGTTTCAATTGCATACACACATCCATTGGAAATAATGCACATTTTATGCACTAGATGGCTGTAAAGTTACGGCGTCAAGTCACATACTATTGAGGACTAGAACACCGGAGCTGTCCATAAAAGGGCATTTGCCACACAGGTCATCACCTACAACGTGCATAATAAGTGAATCATTTACATCATCCATGAGGCAAGCCCCCACCCGCTCATTAACCAGGAGTGCCAAGGTGCTCTTTGAGAGGAATGTGGGACTCGCATGAAGATGTGGACCTCCAACAATGACAATCAGATGACACCACAGCTGACCTACTGTGGATTCCACCTGTTTCGTGCATATAACGATTGTAATTACTTTCATTGTTGCTGAAATTGTCGCAGTGCATTCTCAAGAGGGTTTATATGCGGAAAATCAGTTGTGAAGTGGTTGCTTCCAACCACAGCTCGATTGCTTGATACAGGTTGTCTTTATTCACACCGTTTCACCTCATCTTTGTCACATTTGGAACATTCCCTTGTCTTTTGAGGATGGATGAGATTTTGGACCATTTCTCTGAGTTCATTCATTTGAACAACCACAAAAAATTCATGTACGAGGCATTCTTGTCGAACCATCCCTTCTCCATTCAAATAGCATGCTGTGATTGGGCACCATTTCACTTGTAGTTGTGCCATGTTATTCTGTGAAAGATGCAGCTGCAACATTAAGCTTTCATTGAATTACAACATCGGAGTCATTGAGTTTTCAGTTTGATCTCAAAATTTTGATAATAATTAGAAGCATGAATCACAGGAATCACTTGATTGAGACAAACAGCTCTTTCGATTGATTATATTACAAATAAGGAAAGCCGGGGAATGATGTCAGGTCAGGCCAGATTAGATCTGTGACTTGCTACAGGTATCATGTAAACCTGTACTAACCTGTTCCATGGTCGGGTTGTCGGCGAATAAACCGCCTCCCTCACCAAGTTTCCTGGTGAGGAGGGTGTTTGGATATGGACACCCAGCAGGATTAAAAACAAAACCTATCAAAGGGCGGAGGAGCTCCTTGTGAGCCAACGGCCATCCATATCTAGTGCCCAACTGTGTCTGCAGACGTCCTCCTGCAGTTGGGTTACTTCTTATTAAGAGGTTGGTGGCAGGATTTGCACTCCGGCCACCGTAAAACCCTTCATTCAACAAAACACAAAAACTTAAAGAAATCTGAAAACCCACTCCGTGGGAGTCTGAAAAACCCACTCTGAAAACCCACTCCTCCTGTGCAGCTTCCCTTCGCAAGGCAGCTCACCGGATGATGGGATTGGGGCAAAGCCTTCGGGACCCCCAATCTTTGAGGATAGGAGGGAAACCACGGGGTAACATTCCTAGAGGAGAGATTGATTCCCAGGGGGTAAGATTGAGGGAGAGTGTGTCGGAGTGGTGCTGAGGTGTCGTCCACCAGACGGCGGTCTCCTTGGGTTAACCTGAGGCGGTCCCTTCGGGTGGGTGCCTGGAATGTCCTATCCCTAAGAGAGGATGATCACCTGTCTCTGTTATCATCTGAGCTCAAGCGTTTGGACATCGGTATTGCAGCACTCTGAGGTTCGGAGACCGGATTGCAGAGATTAAAATTAACTGGATATTTAACAGGACAGGATAATTAAATAATTATTGTATCCAGATCCGGATTCGGATCTTCACCAGAATTGTATCATTTCTTCCACGTCACACACCCAACGTGTCCACCAAGTTCCATCCGAATACATCCACAACTTTTTGAGATATCGTGTTGTATAGCGTTTTTGGCCCTCTCTCAATGGTGAAGAATCACTTGATTCTCGTAGTTGGATCCAGATCCGGATCCGGATATTCACCAAAATCTAATCAGTTTCTTCTTATCACACACCGAACCTGTCCACGAAATTTCATTTGGATCCATCCACAACTTTTTGAGATATCCTGTAAACAAACAGACAGACAGGTGAAAACAAAACCTCCTTCACCTTTGGTGGCAGAGGTAAAAATCTCATTCCTCATGATGAGTACTTTCCACGTGCCAAGTTTCAATTTTTTCCTTGGTGCAGGTTAAGAAATAGAGGTCCAATTTTTTTCCATTGTTTCCAACATGGCTGCTGCACAGCCTAACCTATGACATCATAATTATCATTAAAACATTGTTCATGAGTAGTTGTATTTGTCGTGAAAATTTCGTCTCAATAAGACAAGCAGTTGCGGAGAAAAACATGAAAGTTCTGTGCAGACAAACAAACAAACAGACTGACAAACAAGCAAATAAAAAAATCAATCAGAGTGACACTTGGCAAAATAGCACAAAGTAGAATGGCACTAGGTGGAGCGCATACCTCTGCCAGGTGGAACAGTTCACATTTTGTATTCCACTGATGGGCTGGATCCGAACGAAAATCCAATGCGCTTGTTCTTGTCACCTATCCAACACATCCACCTTGTTTTGTCAAACTCATCCACAATATAATGATATTGTTCCTGCCATGGGTACCAAGTGAATTATGAGGGGGTTTAATCCCCGTTTGTCCTCGGAAGAGCCAGACCTGGGGCCCCCCGCTCACAATTAACTTCATGATACGGTGGGTTGCTTTAGAACCATGAACGCCAATCAGTGAACCACGAGTTCCAGTGTCCACCGTCTAATTTTGCCATTTAACGAGAGGTCACATGGTTACCTGAATGGGGACCGCGCCCTCGGCAAAGCACCAATCTTATCTTTATCAGACCTAAATTAGGGCAGCCGAACATTTAACCGCTGGTGTGGTAATTACCTTCCAGTCTAGCTAGGTTTGGACAATGCTGGATCAATGTCCAGAAGGAAAGGACAAGCACGGAGAGGTTGGAATGTCAACAAAGCAATTTATTAATAAGAAAATAAATATATAAAAATGAATCAAAATAATTGTAAGGAAATAAATAATAATTAATCAATCAGCCACTGAGAGAAAAAGAGACAAAGAGCAGATGCTTATCACTATGCCTTACTTGACAATTAAACACGAGACAAGTGTACCCAGCAGATCATTCGGGGGATGGGGGGGAGAGAAATCTAGTCTCGCTCACCAAATAGAAGTCGTCGTACATCAAATAAAACGTCCTGAAATGTGTGAGCATGCCTTGTCCGTTGCCAGCGCCCAGCCTTGCTGTGCACCCACTTGTAAACAGGCTTGAACACCAATCGACGTCATCCCCAAGAATTAGGTACGCCAAGAGCAGGTCTCGAGCAGAACCAGCATCAACGGTCCGAGCGTCACCCACCGTCAGGCGCCACCAGGCGCCACAACCGACGGACAGCTGTTGGGAGCTGTGAGAAGCTGAGGCGCTGTGAGAAACTGTAAGGCGGCAAGGCCGTCACCAACTGTCGCCAACTCAGCAAGCGTCTGACTGGAAATCAACGAAAACAGCCGTTGCCAAGCTGACTGACTGTCGCAAAACTGTCAAAGCCGTCGCCAACTGACTGACTAAAAAAACCGGACCTCTCGTCCACTTTTGAAGGCGGCCCGTCTGAGCAGAGCCTTCAGCAGACTCCAGCCAAATCTGCCCCGCCCTTTCGCACATCGTTGCCCGTGACAACCCACCCGTCCAGCGATTATTCCTGGCCCACGACGCCATGCCTGTGGTGATGGATGAACAGCAGAAAGCAGCCATTTGCCGGAATTACTGAGCGAAAATGAGAAGCGCTCATAAAACGTCAACAATAATTGTCACCTCAATGTTCAGCCCGATACGAAAAAGAGCCAGTGAGCATCCATTGAGCTGCTGAACGGGGTGTCAAACTTCAATGTAAAATGGCAGGTGTCAACATCTGTGAAGAGGTGCGTGAGCCTCTGTTGGGCTAACGGCTATCTCACGTGCATGAATATGTCTGTCGTAAAGAGAAAAACGAGCTTTCCATAAGAGGGAATCTATTCTTTACCCCATCTCAACGCATCACCTTTAGAATCCCACCAGACATGGGGATAGGTCAATCTAAGACATACATTTATGGAAATAACTGTCTGAGGACCTGGATGTTTGTATGCATCCGTCGGATCGGATTCTGAATCCGTAACACTATGTATATATATATATATATATATATATATATATATATATATATATATATATATATATATATATATATATATATATATATATATATATATATATATATATATATATATATATATATATATATATATAACCAGTCAAAAGCTTGGACACATCTACTCATTCAAGAGTTTTTCTTTATTTTTATTATTTTCTATATTGTAGAATAATAGTGAAGACATCAAAACTATGAAATAACACACATGGAATTATTTAGGAACCAATAAAATGATAAACAAATCAAAATACATTTTATATTTTTGATTCTTCAAAGTTGCCACCCTTCACCTTGATGACAGCTTTGCACACTCTTGACATTCTCTCAACCAGGTTTTTGAGGTCGTCACCTGGAATGCTTTTCCAACAGTTTTGAAGGAGTTCCCACATATACTGAGCGCTTGTTGGCTGGCTTTCTCTCACTCTGTGGTCCAACTCAAACCAAAGCATCTTAATTGGGTTAAGGTCGGGTGATTGTGGAGGCCAAGTCATCTGATGCAGCGCTCCATCACTCTTCTTCTTGGTCAAATAGCCCTTACACAGCCTGGAATTGTGTTTTCGGTCATTGTCCTGTTGAAAAACAAATGGTCCCACTAAGCGCAAACCAGTTGGGATGGCGTATCACTGCAGAATGCTGTGGCAGTCATGTTGGTTAAATGTGCCTTGAATTCTCAATAAATCGCTGACAGTGTCACCAGCAAAGCACCCCCACACCATCACACCACCTTCTCCATGCTTCCCGGTGGGAACCACACATGCAGAGATCATACGTTCACCTTCTCTGCATTTCACAAAGACATGGCGATTGGAACTAAAAATCTCAAATTTGGACTCATCGGATCAAAGGACAGATTTTCACTGGTCTCATGTCCATTGCTCGTGATTCTTGGCCCAAGCAAGTCTCTTCTTCTTTTTGGTCTCCTTCA
Organism: Eptatretus burgeri; assembly: GCF_056783735.1. Classification (NCBI taxonomy): domain Eukaryota; kingdom Metazoa; phylum Chordata; class Myxini; order Myxiniformes; family Myxinidae; genus Eptatretus; species Eptatretus burgeri. The sequence continues at coordinate 139,527,707 of NC_140964.1, forward strand.
GTAGTGATTTATTTGCAGCAATTTGACCATGAAGGCCTGGTTCACACAGTCTCCACTTGAACAGTTGATGTTGAGATGTGTCTGTTACTTAAACTCTGTGAAGCATTTACTTGAGCTGCAATCTGAGGTGCAGTGAATTGGTGATTTCTGAGGCTGGTAACTCTAATAACTTATCCTTGTCGTAGAATTTTGTAGTTTACGTTTTAACCGACTCGAGGTAAATCCTGTTACTCAAATGAAAGCCACAATTAATTCACTGTCCACAACGAAAACTACATTACATCAGATAATTTTATTTTAACTTGGTACCAAGGAGTACAACCCACTGAGATGGTATACATCCACAATGATTTGCACTAAACCAAGATTACATTTCCTGGAATTTATATGTTTTTGTGAGAGTGGAGGGGGCTGATAAGCATTCGGCAAAAGAACTCCAACTGCAATACGTGTCTCCTAGGTGAAAAGCGAATGATGTAATCATGGCAAAAGTTGGTGTTATCAACCAGGTCACTTTGTTCCATAGCAAGGCATTCCTTTTATCAACATTTAGGTCAAAAGACTCTTGGGTAGAGGAAAGCATAACTGACATCCAATTTGACTTGTAGCATAAAAATTAAATTTATAAAACACCAGCAACAATTATAATTGAGAGTACATTAATATAATTATTTTCTCCCACATCCTCTGCAGTGGAGGTAACTCTGGATCATCCTTTCCTGTGGCAGTCCTCATGAGAGCCAGTTTACTCATAGTGATTGATGGTTTTTGCGACTGCACTTGAAGAAACTTTCAAAGTTCTTGAAATTTTCCAGATTGACTGACCTTCCTGTCAAAGTAATGATGGACTGTCATTTCTCTTTGCTTAGTTGAGTTCTTGCCATAATATGGACTACTACAGGACAGACAAAATGATGGTCTTTTACCAAATAGGGCTATTTACTGTTTCCCAACCCTACCTTGTTACAACACAACTGATTGGCTCAAATGCATTAAGAAGGAAAGAAATTACACAAATTAACTCTTAAGGCACACTTGTTAATGGAAAAGCATTCCAGGTGACTACCTCATGAAGCTGGTTGAGAGAATGCCAAGAGTGTGCAAAGCTGTCATCAAGGCGAAGGGTGACCACTTTGAAGAATCTAAAATATAAAATGTATTTTGATTTGTTTAACACTTTTTTGGTTACTCCATAATTCCACATGTGTTATTTCATAGTTTTGATGTCTTCACTATTATTCTACAATGTAGAAAAAGTAAAAATAAAGAAAAGCCCTTGAATGAGTAGGTATGTCCAAACTTTTGACTGGTACTGTATATAGTTTTTGGCACTATCTATTTCAGAAATTAGGCCTGTGTTGACCTTTTGACCTTAAAATTAATTGGTGCTTGAATTCATTGATCTGATATGCAAATCCTGTTCAAATTTCAAGTCAATTGCATGCAAATTGAGGATTTTAGAAAGTGATCCTAAGATGTTGACCTTTTGGCATGTGCTGACCTAAAAAAAAATTGGTGGCTGTATTCAGTGAGCTGCGATGCAAATAGTTTTCAAATTTCATGTGAATCGGATGAAAATTGACAATTTTAGAAATAATTCAAAAAATTGGCCTTTGTTGTGTTGACCTTATGGCCTATGTTGATATTTTTACCTATGTTAACCTCAAACAATAGGTGGTTGAATTCATTGACCTGATATGCAAATCCTGTTCATATTTCAAGTCAATCGTGTGCAAATTGAGAATTTTAGAAAGTGATCCTAAGATGTTGACCTTTTGGCATGTGCTGACCTAAAAATTATTTGCTGGCTGTATTCAGTGAGCTGATATGAAAATCCTGTTTAAATTTCAAGTCGCTCGGATGAAAATTGAAAATTTTCGAAATCTGGCCTATGTTGACCTTTTGACCGAGGTCGACCTCAAAAATAATGGGTGTTTGAATTCAGTAAGCTGATATGCAAATGGTCTTCAAATTTCAAGTCAATCGGATGAAAATTGACAATTTTAGAAACTATTTAAAAATTTGGCCAATGATGTGTTGACCTTATGGCCTATGTTGACCTTTTGACCTATGTTAATCTCAAAAAATAGGTGGTTGAATTCATTGACCTGATGTGGAAATTCTGTTCAAATTTCAAGTCAATCGGATGAAATTTAAGGATTTTAGAAGATTTGGCTCAAATTGGCCTTTTGGTCGATTTAAATTTTATGAAACTTCAATGCGGGACCATCGCAGGGTCGGTGATCATAATCTCTGAAAATATCAGAAGCTTCAGTTGAGCGGTTTGGGCTGGAGGTGAGCAGACAGACTAACAAACAAGAAGACGACGTCGTGCAGAGCACGATACTTGCAAAATCCATCAAACAAATTTGACCTCAAAAATAATTGGTGGTTGAATTCAATAACCTGAAATATAAATCCCCTTCAAATTTCAAGTCAATCGGATGAAAATTGAGGATTTTAGAAATACCGACCTAGTTGTTGACCTTTTGACCTCAAAAACAATAGGCTTCTTCCTTCTGACAAACTTTACCATGTGATGAAGTTTCGTGAAGATCGGTTTATAATTGTGACCTGCAGGTGACAGACAGACATGTAGAATAACAAAATCGACTGACCAACATATTTGAAAAATCTTCGATTTTGCAAGTAACAAACAAACAAATGGAGGCGATCAATATCTTTGCCAATTTTTTTTTTTGCGCCAAGTAACAAACGGAGGCAAATGCAATATCCTCTCCTTCGGCGACGGTAACAAACACACAAAACAAACAGCCAAGCACAAAAAAACCCATTTCTCAAATGATACTATGATGAGCACTTTTGTTGCATGGGATAGGCAAGACGAATTCCTTATCTGCTGTGCTGAGTTTGCTTCCTTGTGTATCTTTTTGTTGTGCAGGTTGTGGGATCGATATGTCACCTGGCTTTGTACAGTTGTTCTGGATCTCGTAAAGTTCGGATTTTGCAGCTTCCTGAGCACATCATAATCGAGTTACCGAGACAAATGAGTCAGGTTAGAAGTAAAAAAAGAAATCGAGCTTTTATATAACCTTGTGGAAAGACAAACAATTTAATTTTTTTTATCCAACTGTCTTTTAATTGAGAGCAAAGAGTACTGTTAAGTGAATACGTATCTTACCAAGAAACAGTTACAAAGCTTATTTGTTTTACTTGTGGTTTCCAAAACTTTGATGTGAGTCAACGAAATAAATTTCTTGAAGAGGCCATCGAAACCCAGGATTCGAGGTATGAGTCCTGCTGTTTCATGGCAAATTAAGGTCTTGGACAAAAAAGATTTGTGGCACAACATGGTCTTTGTGCTTTTACAGGGAAGGCACTACACCCTTTGTCGGAAAGTCGTAAATATCCATGAGTTGAACGTCGGTGGTATCAGCCAACACCTGAAGAGTCAGGCTCTACAGGTGACCTTGAAATTCAGTCGGCCAGAAAATCACCCCTTCCCTGTCTCCGTTCTGTTCAGGTGAGATGTTACGAGATGAATGAGACTAAGGTTGATGATATCAAACTCTATATACATGGTAGTTTACAAAATGATGACATATTAACAGTTGTGATAAAAACTTTATGGTGTACTAAAATACACAATTTGATGTCTGTCTCTCTGTGATGTATTTGGTTGGTGCTTATCTAATCTCAAGCAAACTTGACAGGGGGAGTAAAGGTCACACAACGAAGGTTTTAGCAACTTCATTAGTCCCCCTTCCCAAGGTGGTGTTCTGCCTTGGACTAACTCCTTGTTAAGGTGTATAAATAGCTTGTCGTGGCCTTCCAGGAGGCACACCTACCGGAAGTAAACAAGGACAAATGTGTCTAAGAGCCACGTCCTAAAGGCAATAACAACAACTTCCGATATTTCGTCACGTGCCTCGATGGAGCCAATAGCGAGACCCGTCATAGAGGCTCCTGTTCATGACGAGAAAATAGTGTATTTACGAAATTACAACACATTAAATGGAATAATCTTGAAATAGTAACGTGAACTTTTCGAAACTTAAAAGCAAATGTCCGAATATATTTAAAAGTTCATGATAGACGCTCTCAAAAGGCACCCTCAATGCGAGGATGTGTAGAGGTGTTTAGTATTTAAGGAGATCCGGATCCTGTATATAAAAGAGCCGAGTCCTAAAGGCTTTGTCTTCAGAAGAAGAAGAAGAAGAAGAAGAAGAAGAAGAAGGAGAACAACAATGCGGAGCTCTCTTAGAGCAGCGTTCGCTACGCGAGACGCTGCTAAAAAAATATTCGAGCAACAAACTACAGTATTCAGTCAATTACGTCCAATGTATGATTACCTTTTTAAACAGTTGCTCATGTTGTTTAATGATAAACTGAAAGAAATTTGGAGGAGACCAGACATTAAGGCATTCTATGCTTATCGTGTCCCCCATTGACGAACAGATCTGAGCTATCTTGACTTGCTGGGCCTCTCGGTAGGCCGCTTGCTCGGCCGCAATGATGTTCAGTTCATAAAGGTACTCAAATGAGTCTTTACGCATGAATAATGAATCCCCATTGCTGATCAGATTTTTCCAGCTATCAGGTTATATGTGAACTGCACATGGATTGTTTATAACTTCGAGATTGGGGCCTCGTATGTGATTTCTCCTGGCCGTGGTTTCAAGTGTGGCACGCGATATTCCCACCGACACCCTTATGGCCCAACTGAGACCTTTATTCAATGTATAACCCCATTCCTAACAATTGCAAGCATTGTTTAATACTCGCTTGAGGGAAATTTGAAGTTGGTTTAAATTTCAAATCACCAATTATTATTAACTAGCAAATACAACCCGTTGCTTTGCAGACAGGGATGTTAAGGGGGAGGGGGGAGGGATAGCAGGGAGGGGAGGGGGGGAGGAGGGAGAGGAAGAGCGACACCTCACCAAATGTTGCTGTATCTGTTGCTGGCTCTATTATAACTCATTTGCTTTGCTCCAGAGACTTCTGGCGGATTGCCAACTGTGTTCTTAACTGCAACCAGTCCTCCATACCACCTCTCTTGCAGGGTCCTGAGGTTCTTTACCACTCCTTTGGATAAGGCCATTATTTTTTCAGAGCAATTTGCCTCTAATTCCTCACTTAACGATGACAGACATTCCCTTTCTGTTTTTCCATCTCCCACAGATAAGGTTATTTCTGTCCCCCTTGTCACTCCTAAGAGTGTTGCCAGAATTATTCATCTTTGGATGCTTCAAAAGCGACTGGCCCTGATGGGATTTCTGTGGTGATATTGCAAAGATGTTGCCTTGAACTTGCACCAATTCTTACCAAGCTATAAAATGTTCTTGGCCGATTCAGTATTTCCCTCATCATGGAAAGTGGCTTCTGTTGTCCCTGCTTTTAAGGGAGTCTGTGAGTGTTCTCTGGCTACTAATTACTGTCCCACTTGTCTTTTTTTTTTCTTTCTTTTTTTTGCATGCATTGTCGAGGCTTGTATGAGAGCGAACATACAACGCACAGCAAGGGGGAGCAGGAAAGGAAAGGGAAGGACAAAACAGAGGAGAACGGAAACATTAGGAGATCTGGGGAAGGGGTGGGGGAACACGGGGTAAACAAGATGGACACCACAGGGACTTTCAGGACCTCACACGACAGGGAACTTTTGGGAAGGAAGGCAAGGAATGGAAATATGGCTTTCCCAGGAAAGATCATGGCAAACAGTGAGACCCAGAAGCTTGACTGAAGGGACTTCTTCCACAGGATTGTTGAGAAAGTATATGGAGGGTGGAGGGGGGGGGGTTTCCAGACGGTCTTTTTGGAGAGACAGTGAGAGTGTGAGATTTGTCAGGATTGAAAGACATGTTCCACATGTTGGACCAGTTTGTGATTTTACCCAGATTTACAGTGAGCGAAGAAGCTGCTGCTTGCCGGTCTGAGGGATGACAGATGGTATGGCAGAGGGTGGAGTATTCAGCAAAGAGATACAGAGGATTTTCCAGAGAGATCATTGATGAAAAACAGAAAAAGAACAGGGCCTAGAACACTGCCTTGAGGAACTCCAGCCTTGAAAGGAAGAAGGGATGAGAGAACTCCATATCGGGCCACACGTTGACTGCGACAGGAGAATAAATCTGTGAGCCATGAGTGGAGATGGTCTGGCTCCATGCCCTGCTCACCAAACTCTCTTCCTTTGGTGTCCAAGACTGTATCAAAAGCACTCGATACGTCTCGGGATGTGGTTCTGATTTCATGTCCGGCATTGAGGACCGCCATCCATTGTTGGGAGAGCAGAAGCAGCATATCCAGGGAAGAGTGACCTGGTCTGAAACCAAATTGATGATCGGAAATCAAGCCATTAGAGAAGAGGAAGGATTTAATGTCTGAAGCGATGATGGATTCCAGAACCTTGCTGGTGATTGGGAGAAGGCTGATTGGTCTGTAGT
>NC_140964.1:139541610-139551610 GCF_056783735.1 Eptatretus burgeri
TTTTATGGCCGGATGCCCTTCCTGACGCCAACCCTGGTCGCCTCTTACGACACACAGGGATATGGTACACCTATTCTAACCGGGGCATACACCGGGACCAGTACACTGGCACTCATTTTGCCGACCTCGGAAGGATGACAGGCTGAGTCAACCCCCTGGTGTTAATTCAGCAGCCAACGGGGCTTGAACTCAGGACACTGGGATCCCAAGCCACCACCCTAACCACTAAGCCAACACCAGGCTGGGTGAGGAAAGGTATGTGGTATGATAAAGATTTATTGGGGTGTGTTGTGCAGAGATAGGGGGGAGAGGTGTGGTGCAGCAAATAAACAAGAAACTTACAAAAGGGGGACACAGAGCAGAATTAACGTGAAAATAATAACAATAATAACATTAACAATAACGATCTTCTGCAGTCTTACTTAAGCAGACAGGCACCAGGACACACACACACGGACATAGAAAACCCAATGAAGAGGGAGTATTGGAACAAGAAGAGAGAATAGTTGAGGCTACAATCTCGGTACCTTTGAACTTGTTTGCACGACGTGTCACCAATACGTTTTGGGGGGGGGGGATGTTTCGGGAGGGGGGGGATGTTCCGTGGTGCGGTACCCGATAGCTGGCGCATCGTCTCTGGCTTCAGCAGCACGTGTGGAGACCGCGTTCGTGAAGGAGGGGCTTGAGTGGAGAAGGGGCAGAGTCCAGAGTGCCTGAATGGAGTGGTAGGAAGGACCAGGTAGGCGGGTGGGGTCGACGTCGTGTGGGCGGAGATGAGGAGGCGGAGTTCAGGCAGCAGGAGGCGGATCATGCAGAGAGAGGCGGGAATTGTAGGCCGTCGCACACGGATAATTCCGTGATGCTGCGGGTCGCTTAACCGACTGGACGCCAATAACTCAAACACGTGACTTAGGTTCCTCCGTCTAGTTAATCCGGTTACCTAAAAATTACCACGTGATTTAATTACCGGGGAACACGTCTTGTCCAAACCTGATCACTCTACCTGACCGGATGCAGTCGAGCGATACTGCCAAGGACGTACCGGCTTAAAGGAACAGATTGTTGGGAATAAAGTCCCGGCTAATCTCGGATTCGGACCATGCTGGATCATTGAAAGAAAAGACAAAAACGAGCTGGGAGCATTTCTAATCATAATTTAATAACAATGGGACGAGGAAAGGTATGTGGTACGATCAATAGATTTATTGGGGTGTGCAAGCAGTGATAGGGAAGAAAGGTGTGGTGCGGCAATAAACAAGGAACTTATGAAAGCAGACGCAGAGCAGACTTCAACCGAAAATAATAATAACAATAATAATGACAGTAATAATAATAATGATCTTCTGCAGTCTTACTTATATAGACAGGTGCCAGGACACACACACACACACACACACACACACACACACACACACACACACACACACACACACACACACACACACACACACACACACACACACACACACAACCCAATGAAGAGGAAGTGTTGCAGCAACACAGGAGAGGAGTTGAGGCTACGGTCTCTCGTTAACTTTGTATTTTTGATTGCCTGAACGTGCCACCAATACGTTCGGGGGGAATGCTCCGTGGTGCTGTACCCCCCTGACAGATGGCGCGTCGTCTCTTGCTTCGGGCAGCTCGCGTTGAGACCTTGGGCGTGAAGGAGCGGCTCGAGTTGGGAGGGTGGAGTCAGAGCGAGTGTACGGAGTGGGAGGTGGGACCAGGTGGGTGGGTGGGTGGAGTCGGCGACGTGGGGGCAGAGTCGTGGCGATGACGACAGGTGGAGTCGAAGTCCAGCTTGAGCGGGAGGCAAGGCAGGGGGGAAAGAGACAGACAGATACACAGACAGACACACAGGCCCGGCCATCCGCCCTTTTATAAGCCAAGGGGCAGGGGCCACCCCGAAGCGGTGTCGTCACCCGAATCGGCTGCTCTGATTGGTCCCGACCCCCTGCATGGCCCGGCCGCGATGGCCGGAAACCGCTTCATTCCACTTCCGGCCAGGTGACCTCGTGCTGTGGAACTGTCTCGCTCCGACCCCACGACATGATATGAATTGCCGACGCAGAACTCCGTGCCATGAATCACCCTGCAAGAACCCCCAGACCGTGCCCTGACGAGCAGCCGAGTGTCCCGCATGCCTGCTCGGGTGCCCTGACCAGCGCCGGTCAACGTGCCGCTCTGTGTGTGCCACGTGGCCCGAGCTGTACAACATGCCTCCACCCGATCGCAGCTTCGCTGTCCGTAGAGGCGAGAAGACGTTCACCGTCCATGGGGAACATCCACGGCTGCCAGCGAGGACCAAAGGTACGATGTTATGGCGAACCCATGTACAGTGTGCATTGATCCTCTATTATGCACTTGGCCAGCGCTCGTGTTCACTCGATTCTGCTATCGTGTGCGTGGGGCGAAACCCGATCGATATAATTTGTCCAGAAATGGGTTGAAAAGTACGTGCCCGCCTGTATCATGCACATTGTGGCGTGGTGTTGCCTTTCTATTATCGGCCTCTATTGAGGGATCGCTTGAGAACGGGAGCTCTGTGATGTCGATGCTCATGTAGTGTTCGAGCGCCCCTTTCTAAGGTACTGTGTCTTCTGTCTCCTCGGTACGTGTTTCGTGCAGCGTGGGCGTTGTGCTGGCTGTTTCCTGTCCATTGGGTGGAAATTACCGCGTTTGGCAGGCTGTTTTCTATGGAGGGGTGTCCAGCGTAATGCCTGCTTGGCCTTTGCTGAGGACCCATCTCACAGCGAACGGTGCACGTGGCTCAGATTTACCTCAGGAATAATCAGAAAAGAAGAGTCGGAATGAAGTTAGAAATGAAATGAAGAAGAAATGATGTAAGCAAACCTACCCATGAGATCCTCGCAATGCACGCCCCTGTTCTACTGCAAGACAAAAGGGAAGGGACTATCTACACGTATATAAATCGAATAACTGTCTTGGGACCACTATGTTGGATGCATGCGATTCCTAGAACCGCATCAAAAAAAAAAAAAAAAATATATATATATATATATATATATATATATATATATATATATATATATATATATATATATATATATATCTTCTTCTTCTTCTTCTTTCGGCCTCCACCACCCAACACGTGCCCCAGGGCCTCCACCACCCAACACGTGCCCCAGGGCCTCCACCACCCAACACGTTCCCCAGGGCCTCCACCACCCAACACGTGCCCCAGGGCCTCCACCACCCAACACGTGCTCCGAGGCCTCCACCACCCAACACGTGCCCCGTGGCCTCCACCACCCAACACGTGCCCCGTGGCCTCCACCACCCAACACGTGCCCCGTGGCCTCCACCACCCAACACGTGCCCCAGGGCCTCCACCACCCAACACGTGCCCCAGGGCCTCCACCACCCAACACGTGCCCTGGGGCATCCACCACCCAACACGTGCCCCGTGGCCTCCACCACCCGATAATAGCATATGTGGAACACTGCATCCGATCAGTATGAAAATCTTTGAGGGTCATCTCAGGATAAAATGTTCCACAGAAAAAACATGGATGACGTCATCAGTCACTTGATTCGGCATACATGTTGTTTTTTGTTTTTTTAAACCTTCAAAAATCTTCTCTGAAGTGGCTGAATGCTGAACAGATTGAGGCAAAACTTCCACATATGACCGCCTAACAGTGAGGAACAAATGGCTCACACATATGATGTCATAGGTCACATGGTTTTGCAGCCATATTGGATTTGCCCTTAAACCTATTAATATCTTATTCTCCAGAACAACTTGACAGATCGAGGGGAAACATCACAACTGTTCCCCACACCATGTGTGTACAAGTTTGGGAAGAAATAATTGATAGGTCACATGGTTTGGCAGCCATATTGGATTTATAAAAATATAAAATAATGTTTTCTCTGTAATAGCATGATTAATTGATGTGAAACTTCATATTTATGATCTAGTAGTGATGGGGAACACATGTTTTAAATTTCAACTTGATTGTACCCATGGTCTGGCAGTCAGAGTTATTTAATTTTTGATCTGGGTTCTTTTTTTCTTTTCTTTTTTTGAATAAGACTCACTTGCTGTGCCTGGATGGGTTTGAGGGTGGAGGAGTAGCAGCTGAAACCCGAATCCTATCCAGGTTCCTCCTAATGGCTATCTTTGCTTTTTGCTTGTTCGGGTTCCTCCTAATTCTTCCAATGCAGGACTGCTGTCCCGATTTGGTCTTCCATTTGATTTGAATTGAATTTATTTTAATCCCATTCTAAATTCAATTGAATGATAATAAATAACGTCATGAGTCAGGGTCAGGTGTCCAATTAAAGTGGGATGTCTTGGCACCCAGTCATCACTGCCAGCAGTTATAAAGTGGCAGTTCTCATTATGTCTCATTGATTACGTAACATTGATTACGTCCCGTTTTAACTGTTTCATTTTCTCACCTACATGTTAATGTGTGTTGCTAGTTCGGTTTTGTTTCAAAAATCGTGCTATTTTGTGAGTATTTTTGTCGACGTTCTTCCCTGGTGCTTGAGGCCTAGGCCTATGCTTGAGGCCTACCGGTTCCACTCGGTGTTCGATCGTTTTTTTTTTTTTGTTTGTTTGTTTTTTCTCCCCATTACCTTCAATTTCTATCCTCCCCATGACCTTCAATTTTGATCTTCCCCACTTTCCAAACATCCCCCATTCTCCCAAATAATCTCTTTCTTATCTCAAAAAAAAATAAAAAAATAAAAAATACCCTACAACAACAACAACAACATGCTCACCTTCTCCCGATTATGCTTCTTCTTCTTTCTCTTAACTTCCTCCTCGTCTTCCTCGATTTTTTTTTTTTTTACACTTCCATGACCTAATCTGTTGAACTCTCTCATACATTAATATTAACAACAACAACAAAAATATATATATATACCCAACAACAACAACAACACGCTCACCTTCTCCCGATTCTGCTTCTTCTTCTTCCTCTTAACTTCCTCCTCGTCTTCTTCCTCGATTTTTTTTTTTTTTTTTTTTTTTTTTTTTTTTTACACTTCCATGACCTAATCTGTTGAACTCTCTCATACATTATTTTTAACAACAAAAACGATCTTATAATGCTTCATCTTCCTCTCTCACACATGTGGTACTCTTTACTGTTTCACAATGCACTACTCTTCTGCTATTTTAACAGACTGCTCTCATTTCGACCTCTCCTTCATTCCTTGCCGAAAAAATCCAACTATTACAGCGCTTCTTCTCTCCATGCTCTGAATTCGCCTTCATTGCATCCATCAAGAATTGTGTTAAATCACATCTCTGACCTAAAACTTTTAAAAACCACAGTTTGCCATGGATGCTCGCTTTCCATCAACCATTCTTTTTTTCCAACTTCAGTGCCAACTCACCCCCCTCACCCCTCACTCTCACTCTCAAAGCAACCATCCCACTCTTCTCCCTCCAAGCCTCCCTCTCACCTCTCTCAAAAATTCCCCCTCACCTTTCTCCCACCTTTCATCCCCCTCACTCTTCCTTCTCAAAGTTGCCCCCCTCTCATCCACCAACCTGCCTCCCTCCACTGCCCTCTCACCTCCATCTCTTCACTCCACCTCCTCAAATCCTCAACTGCCTTCTTCCTTGTCTCTTGTCCCCCCTCTCCCCCAGCACCACAGAGCCTTTTCTCCTCCTCATTCGGCCCCCTCCCCTCGCTATTCTGCAATACCCACACTCCTTCAGCAACCCTCCTTACCTGCCCCCCTCGTCCCTTGTCCTACCTTCCCCCTCCCCCTCCACCTCCTGCACCCAAAGCCTCCTCCCCTACCTCTTCATTAAAAGTGTGGACCTCAAATATCTGGGGCCTTCGCTCAAACCTTTCAGATCTTTCCATACAGGTTGCCACTGACAAACCAGACATTATCTGCCTAACAGAAACTTTCCTCTCCCAAGACGTGTCTGACTCCCAAGTATCTCTCCCCGGTTACTCCCTCTTACGGTGTGACAGACCTGAGCCTCGTCCTGGTGGAGGTGTTGCTCTCTTCATCAAAGACTCTATTCCTCACTCTCCATGCACTGCTCTCATTCCCCCACACCCCCAGGAATACCTCTGGCTTCGGCTTCCCCTCCACTTCCACCTCATGTTTATATGTGTACTGTACCGTCCACCGAACAGTGATGACTCCATCTACACCTCACTATCCGAAAACATGGACCATCTTCTATCTTCTCATCCAAACTCTCTCTTCCTCTTATGTGGTGACTTCAATTGTCATCACGCCAGTTGGCTCGGTGTGGGCACCTCTCTCACCTGCCATGGCACCTCAGCAAAAGCTTTCTGCGACTCATTGGGACTGACTCAATCGGTCAACTTCCCGACCCGGATCTCAACCAATGGTACTCCATCTCTTCTGGATCTGATTTTGACAAATTTCCCTGACAATATCTGCTGCTCTTCCTTCGCTCCAATTGGTTCTTCTGACCACGTCCTTGTCAAAGTGGACATCTCTCTGGCTGTTATCAGAGAACCACCTCACCGCCGTCGAGTCTGGCATTTCACTCAAGCCGACTGGGAGGGTCTCCGAGCAGCCATCAAACTTACAGACTGGTCTCCTATCACTACTTTCTCAAACATCAACTCATCCTGGGAATTCTTTCAAAGAAACTTGCTCTCCCTCATGCACAGATTTATCCCCTCTCGTGTTCAGTTGTCTTACCCTTCCTCCCGCCCTTGGTTTACTGAAGCTTGTGGTGAGGCAGTTGTCCTGAAACAACTTGCCTTTGCCTCATGGAAAGCAAACCCAACTGAGGGCAATCTCAGTTCTTTCCACAAAGCTCGGAATAAGTGTGTTTCTATCCTCAGGAGAGCCAGAAAACAACATCTTTCTCATCTCAAGTCTGAACTCTCAAACCTCTCTCCCTCCTCAAAATCCTGGTGGCGTTTAATCAAATCTGTTTCTGGTGTATGTTCTCCCTCCATCCCCTCCCTTACCTCAAATGGCCGCACTGCTGATTCCACACGTGATAAAGCTGAATGTCTAAACTCGGTGTTTGCAGCTAAATCTTGTGTCCTAAACCCATCACTATCTCTACCCACTTTACCCAGTCGCACCCAACTGTCCCTGGACTCTGTCCTTTTCTCCTGACAAGGTGGAGAGCTTGCTTTCAAACCTCGAGTCAGATTCTGCAACCGGTCCAGACGGCATCAGCCCACGTGTCCTCAAAGCCTGCTCTTCTGCTCTTGCTCACCCTCTCTCTGTTCTATTCACCCTCTCATTTGCCCAAGGTCATCTGCCATCTGCTTGGAAATCTGCTAACATCACTGCCCTGCATAAAAAAGGTGCAAAAACAGATCCCTAAAACTACAGACCAATCAGCCTTCTCCCAATCATCAGCAAGGTGATGGAATCTATCATCGCTTCAGACATGAAATCCTTCCTCTTCTCCAATGGCTTGATTTCCAATCATCAATTTGGCTTCGGACCAGGTCACTCTACCCTGGATATGCTGCTTCTGCTCTCCCATCAATGGATGGAGGTCCTCAATGCCAGACAGGAAATCCGAGCCGTATCCCTGGACATATCACGTGCTTTTGACACAGTCTGGCACCCTGCCCTACTCACCAAACTCTCTTCCCATGGTATTCAAGGCCATCTCCACTCATGGCTCGCAGACTTCCTCTCCTGTCGCAGTCAACGTGTGGCCCTAAATGGAGTTCTTTCATCCCCTCTTCCTGTGCAGGCTGGAGTTCCTCAAGGTAGCGTTCTGGGCCCTGTTCTTTTTCTGGTTTTCATCAATGATCTCTCGGACTCTCTGGAAAATCCTCTATTTCTCTTTGCCGACGACTCCACCCTCTGCCGTACCATCTGTCATCCCTCAGACCGGCAAGCAGCAGCTTCTTCGCTCACTGCAGATCTGGATAAAATCACAAACTGGTCCAACACGTGGAACATGTCTTTCAATCCAGACAAATCTCACACTCTCACTATGTCTCTTCGAAAGGACCGTTTACAAAACCCCCCCATCCACTTTCTCAACAATCCTCTGGAAGAAGTCTTTTCTTTCAAGCTTCGAGGTCTCACTATCTGCCATGACCTTTCCTGGGAAAGTCACATTTCCAACCTCGCCTCAAAAGCCAGTCGCCGACTGGGAATCCTCCGTCGTGCTAAGTCCTTCCTCGGCCCTCTTGAGCTCCTGACCACTTACAAAGCTTTTGTCCGTAGCCTGATGGAGTACTGCTCTCCCCTCTGGGCTGGTGCTCCTGCCTCCCACCTTTCTCGGCTTCACGCTGTCGAAACCAGGGCATTTAAGATCATCGGCATCTCCCGCAATGAAGCTGAGTCTTTGGGCCTCTCAATCAATCACCGCAGGTTGGTCGGTGGTCTTTCTGTCTTCTTCCGACTCCTCTCCAGCCTTGCCCCCCCTGCTCTCTCTGCGATTTGTCCCCACCACATTTCCACAGGGCGCTCGAGGTCCGCCAACAACCCCCTTCTGGTAAAACTACCAAAATCACGAATCACTGCTCATCTTCACTCTTTCATTCCTCTTTTTTCCCGCCTTTGGAATAAACTTCCTCACTCTATTCTTTCCCATTCTTCCCTCCAGGCTTTCAAAACAGCTGTTCACCACCACCTCTTATCTTCCCCCATCCAAATCCTCAATCTTTTCTACCCCCGATAATCCACCCAAGCCCACTTCCTTAATTTCTCCTGCTTTCCTTCCTGAATATCCCTGAAATGTCCATCTTCTCTTCGCCATGTTCCCCGTCCCATCCCCATCCCTCTCCCTTCCACAGTTCACCTAATGTGTCTGTTCCCCGCTGTTTTGTCCCTTCCACTCCTGCCCCTCTTGTCTCATGCCTCCTTGCTGTGAGTTGTGTGTTAGCTCTCATACGAGCCTCGACCAAGGTATACAAAAAATAAAAATAAAAAAAAATAAAAACACACCAGGACACAAACGTCACACAAAATACACCACATAAAACTGCACAAACACTACACAAAAAAGTCCTGGCGAGGGTCTGCAATCTCTGATTGCTCTTTTTCTTGTTACGTTCTGTGTTGGCAGAATCCAATTCCAGGAACATATCGAGCAATGCTTATCGTTCCGTTATTTATCGTTCCATTACTCAAATTAAATCAAATGTCGCTTGAAAGTTATAAGAGTA
This sequence comes from Eptatretus burgeri, assembly GCF_056783735.1. NCBI lineage: Eukaryota > Metazoa > Chordata > Myxini > Myxiniformes > Myxinidae > Eptatretus > Eptatretus burgeri. The sequence continues at coordinate 139,550,739 of NC_140964.1, forward strand.
AAACAATATCGCTTTCACAGTCTAATTGCACGCTTTGTCAATCTTCATTGATCTGAAATCCATTGGTGGTAATAAAAGCCTGCAAAAGCACTCCTGAAATTATGTATTTTATCCAAAAATTTAACTCGGGGAGCCCGTAATGTTCTTAAGGCAACGATACAGGTAGAAAATTGAATAGTGGTGCCACAGAATAAGATAAGAGTTTCGGGTGCTTTCATCATCATTTACGGCAGTTTCCATGCTCGTATGTGTAAGCCCATGCCACAAGTGAAAAAGGTTGAAAACCAATGCTTTACTTTATCGTTCATGGCAGAAAGGGCCTTCATCACCCGTGTGTGCCCCTGGACCTCCACTACCATAAAACGAGCACTGTTGGCCATAAGATTCATATCTGATGCCTAACGAAGGTGTATTGACCACATCAAAATCTGCGCTTATTAGAGGGGTTTACAGGGGTGTTTTTGCCCCCCCCCAAAAAAAGTATTTGCTCTATTCTCCAAAACTGCACACATAATTATTGTTGAAACTTGACCACAACCTTCATCACCCATAATGTCCCCAAAGTGTATCAACCGCCTCAAAATCTGCACTCAATCAGGGATCTACAGATGGGTGGGAGGTTGAACCCCCCAAAATAGGTAATTGCTCTCTTCTCCGAAATTACAGACACAATGTTGATGAAACTTGACTGCATCCTTCATCACCAGTGATGTACCAAGGTTCATCAACCGCATCAAAATCTCCGCTCCTTAAGGTGGTCTATGGGGGTTTTTTTTACCCCACCCCCCCCAAAAAATTTTTTTTTGGTATTTTCTCTGAAGGTACACAACCAATTTTGATGAAATGACCATAACCTTCAATACATGTGTTGC
>NC_140964.1:139564110-139576610 GCF_056783735.1 Eptatretus burgeri
CCCGTGTTGTAGCTGCCAACAGGGCAGTTCTTGCAGCTTGCAAACTGTTGCCTTGCGGATCCTGGCGCACATGGAAATGAACAGGGGGGGGGGGCAAAGCAAAAATTGAACGGGGCTGGTGAACCTGGGCAGTGGGCATGGCATGGCAAAGGTGAGCAGGCAAACACAGCCCGCAGAAGAAGGCCGCTGCAGGCAAACACAGCCGGCAGATGAACTGGCCGGCACAGGCCTTGAAGAAAAACAGCCAGCCAGCAGATGAAGTTGGCCGGCACAGGCCTTGCAGCAACACAGCCAGCAGATGAAGCTGGCCAGCCTTTGCCGTTCAGTGGAGGTTGGTGGAGGGAGTGCGGTGGTGCTGGCCACTTGGAAGGCGGGCTCGGACCTACCTACCTGTCTCCCTCCCAACCTATCGCCTTTGCCTGTCACTGTACATACCCACTCCCTTAATTTGTCAAACCCCAATTTAGCCCCAACTTATTTTTTTGTTGTTTTTATTTTTACTTCCCCACTATAAATCGTCCCCAAACCCCCTTTATCGTCCTTGTTCGGCTAACCTATCCTGTCACCTTGCTCACTCCCAACCCCTACGTTCCTTCCCCGGAGGGGAACAAGGGAGAGCTAACGTCCTGTGTCGAGGCCCAACGAAGCCTCAGAATGGCCTCCCCAGAGTTCGGCTTATCTTAACACCAAGTGGGTCCAGCGGCCCACAACGAGAGCGAGGGATGGATGGTGCGGAGGGGCACATCTCCTAATCTACCCTAACCATTTAACTGTTAAACTACCCCGGGGCTTTCAACAAGCGCCTCTCGCTTAAACTATTGGTTCTAACAACCCAGATTCCCGTCGCCTGTGTTGGTGTCCACAATTTCGGGCCCTCGCCCCAATTCTTCTCCGTGCCCTCACACGGTCTCCTGGCTGGGACACGTGGCTCCCTTTGGCAGGCACGACCCTCTGCCGATTCTCCCGCTATGGCACCCCCGGGCACTACACTGCCTCCGAGCCTACCAGCTCCCTAACACCGGGGAGTGCCCCCCATGGCACCTCCCCTGAAACGCACACGTGGCAGGCTGGCTTCCCAGGCCCCTTTCCGAGGGTCACCCGTGCCCACAACACTGCCCACGCGGCTAATGGCGCCCCGGGCCCCCGCACCAAGCAGGCGCACCCGTGCCCACTACGCTATCCCGGCCCCCCATGGGCCCTTGGCCTCCCACGGCCGACTAGCCTGGTGCCCGGGGTCCCCACTCAGCGATACTCACCTTTCGCAGCCACGCTCCCAAGCCCGTCAACAGGGCTCCTGCACCCCTCCAAATGGGTCTCGAGCCTACTTTCCCACCAACAACAAAACGACCTCCATTTTTCAATTTGACTAACCCAGCTGACTCACTCTACACTGACCCCGGGGTCCCTTGGGCGGGAGTCACTCCTCCCCCCAATCACTCATCGCACCATGCATTCCCCATTCACTCCACACACACAGACCCGCTGGCCTCACTCACTCAACATGTCTTCACCTCATAACTCACCAACCCTTCAACACACACACCGCTGAATTCTGCCATCCTCCTAACTACATCCCCGAACAAACTCGTGCTCCCACGTCGTCCCTTAAACTAGTAGCACGTTCCTTTTAACACTACGTCGCTAAGCTACTTCCCCTCTACACACTCACAAGTCTGTCCATGTCCTCAACTAATCCCATTTTATTTCCAAACCTAAATCTCGCTACAATCCCTCTAACTAATCCATTCCACGGACTCCATGAGGACTTACCCCTGCCCCATGAAGTCGGTCTAACTAAGCTAACCCTTCCCCCTAACTAGTTTCCATCCTGTGCCCAGGTAAGGGGGTCTTTCACCCCTTGCCCAGGAATCCTGTGCACCCGAAAGTGAGGCTTGCTTTTTTTTTTTTTTTTTTTCCATGCGCAGCACCTGCGCGGCAACTCAGAGCTCGCGCACTTTGCACCTGCCCGTGACGTCATGCAGCTGCACGTGTTCCTCGTCCCTCCTTGGACGGTACCATCCGGCAGAGATACCCCTCCTGCCGGATTCCAACCCCACGTGCAGCCATGACGTCACCGTGCGCAGAAAAAAAAAACAAGCCCCACGTCTCGAGGGGTTCCCCACGCGAACACATGTGCTTTGCCCGTTGGAGCTGAACACACACGATCGCGTGGAGAACCCGTCCGGTCCAAATCCGTTTACCTGCCTCAACTTTGTCCGTCCGCGGGATCGGCAAATCCACCGCGTGCGTTTCCGGACCGGGACTTCACTCTCGCAAGCGAGCACGTGGCGGTCTCGTGCGTTGCACAGCACGGACCGCGTGCTCACTGCTGGGTGAACCCGGCACGGTCCCCGAAACAACTCCAGCCGCCACTCGGCTTTCTTTCTTCTGTCGCCTTCGTCGTCGCCATTCGACCCACGCACACCTGCGTGTTACGACGCACACACTCCACTCCATTATATTCACACCGGGAGACGCGGCTGCGTGCTCCCGCATGCCGACCGACATCTCCCTTACATACCGCTCTCTCACACACACGGTCTCCCTTGCACTCGGCCGTTCACCCACGCATGCCATTACCCCTTTCGCACACGTGGCTCCACGCACTCGCGGTGCCTCATCCACACACCGTCCTTCACTCACACACGCGGGGGCACTCAACCGCGGTGCCTCATCCACACTGGCCGTTTCATCCACACACCGTGCCTCACTACTCACACAAACCATACTACTCACACACGCGGGGGAACTCAACCGCTGTGCCTCACCCACACACGGCGTGCTGGGAAGCACGTACTCTGGCACCATCGCCACCACACCACTCACACACGGGGTCGCTTCCACACACGGGGACGCACTCACACCTTGCACCACACACACAGGGACAACCACACTGGGGATTCGTGTCCCCACAAGGGTCTCCGGGGCCTCTATACCCCCCAAGCTTTCCGTGCACCTGTCCACAGCACCCGTCCCCTCAACCTCGCAAAGCACGACCGAACTCACCTGGTCGTGACTCGCCTCAAGGGGGCATACTCCCTCCCCTCGTTCCTGGAGGAGGCTATCCCGCTGCTCGCACCGGGCCTCCACCCAGTCCACCAGCTCACCCCCATTGTCCTCCACTACCTCCGTGTGTGTGTGTGCGTCACTGACCCCGTCTTCATCGTGTTGTCTCTCCTCTATTTTTTTTGTCTCCCGTGTCTCTATACATTTATGAGTTTCTGTTGTCCCCTCCTGTCTCTTCGTCTCCGCTTCTTTCTGGCGTCTTTCCCTTATCTTTATGTAGGTCAACCTTGCTTTCTCTTTAAGTCGCTCCCGTCCTTCCCTGTTTTTCACTCCTTGCTCTTTCACGATCTCCGCGTACCTCATCCTTGCTCTCCGTATTAATTGTTCTTTTCTCTCCCTCGCAATTACTTTCACCTCGTCTCTTGTCTCCCGAATTACTTTTTCCTTACCCGCCTCCACCGCGGGCCTGTCAGCCGTTGCACCCCCTTCCAGCTCGTTCGCTCCTACACGTGGAGTCGCCATTCCTATCTCCCTGGTCACGGCCTTCATGCCCGCCTGCAGGCATCGGCCCATGTTCTGCGTCTCACCCCGTAGCTCTTTCATTTCTTCCCTCATTTGCTGTGTATTCGCATCCATCGTCGTTTTCACTTCATTTGTATTTGTATCCATCTTTTCGTTCATTTGTTGTGTATTCGCATCCATCTTTTCGTTCATGCTTTTCATTTCGTTTGTATTTGCATCCATCTTTTCGTTCATTTTTTCTATTCCGGCATTCCAGTAATCCAGTTTGTCATTTATGCTCTGCGCGAGTTCCATAATCTGCCGCATTGTCACCTGCCCTGGCCACTCCCACTGACTACATTTAGTGGTGGAGTTATAATAAAAAACCGACCAGATGAACGGCATCGATGCCTTTCCCAACCTTCTGGTACGGGTTTCTCTTGCACGGTGATCTCGTCCTGAGCCATGGATTCTACATTACTATTACACATACCTAATCCACCCGGCACCCGCTCGCCTTGAGACGCCATCTTGCTTCTCTTAAAGGGTTAATTTCGCTCGCTCGTAATTTGGAGGGAATCGGGGGTCGCTTCTCTCACCCCTGGACCGATTCCCGTGAATTTAGCTGGAGACAGGAGAGCCCGTTTTCCTGTTCTCCGATACCAGTGCCGCGAGGAGGGCGATGGATTTGTATCGCACGACCTGACACCAGTGTTGCGGATTCGCGCCCGCCGGCGTGCTGACGGCCACGTAACTCGAATCGCGGCACGTCGCCCACCGGACGGACAATCCAGTCGTGACCCTCTCGGACTAACGCCGGGAACCAGTCACGGGTGGACCTTTCGGTCGCACCGCAATCGAGCCAATCGGCCCCCGTGTGGGATAGGGTTGCTCGCCAAATTCGACCTACCTAAGTACCCACACGGAGGGTAGACCGGGCGATCGCACCTCGCCGCAGGTCGACTTCGGACACGGGCCACTTAAGCGACCCGTTCCGTACTATCGGGATAACCGAGCGGTGTTATTCGTCGACCTCGACGGTTCGATTAATTATCGGGCGTATTCAGCCCACTACCAACCCTTTACGTGAAGCAAGATGAGGATTCAATGAAAGAAATGACGAAGCGAAGCGGGGAAACAGTTCAACACAAAGCACATTTATTCGCGATGAACGTAAAGCGCACATATACAATTCCACCAAAAGCACATAGAAAAGAAAAACACAATGCAATTTACACAAAAAGCAAATGCGACAATGCAGATCTAATACCGATTACGCGAGCCCACGGCAACACTTATACAATTTTACTTCACAGACGGCGCCGACAACACATACACTCAAAGCAAAGAAAAAGAATACCCTCAAGGATGAGGCGGGCCTGAGGCCGAGACCGGGTCGGGCCTACCCGTCTGGTGATGAGACGCGGAGCGGCGATGGTGCCTCAACTCCGCGGGCCTCGCGGGCAGTGTCTGGTAGGGGGTGGGAAAGGGGCCCCCTTGGTCGCACTATCTCAGCGCGGGGGGAAACAGGAGGGGGTTGCTGATGCTCGGGGTATAGAGGATTCCTACTCTGGCTCGAGTCCCGCGACGAGCGTCTCCACCTCGGCCAGGTCGCGCTGTCGGCCTCCTTGGGGTGCAGCTCCCTGCACGACGCGAGCACCCCCTCGTCTGCCCTCGCCGCCTCTCCACAGCTCCGTCCCCTCCGCTCCGACTCCAACGCACACGACGACCAGCTCCTTCTTGCCAACTCCACCGCCCGCGAAGTCTTAACTCTCTGTTCTGCTTCTTCCAAACTCCACCGCCCGCGAAGTCTTAACTCTCTGTTCTCTCGACTGACTCTACTACTCACTGGACTGACGAACACGGCCGCTTATATCAGCCCCGTGGCTTCCCCTCTCATCTTTGACCCCCTCCCTTCGACCTTTCACCTCGCTCCCCATTGGCCCGAGAAAAAGTGGGCGTGAATGCTTTTTGATCCATAAATTTGCATATATCGATCGCCCTCCAACGCCCTGGAGGCGGGGCCAAATCGCCCCTCGCTCACCGATTGGACGGCAAAAAGTGGGCGTTTGTCGTTTTTGATCCGTTTTTGAAGCACAAAATCCATGATTTTGTACACGCTGTTCGGCGCGCGCCCTGCACGAGTCCAACACCGGTACCCACAGGCGGCGCAAGAACGGTGGCGATGCGACGGTTGCGAGGTGTGACGTGAAGGTCGTGGCGGTTGTGGTGAAGCGGCGTTGTGGTTGGTGGTTGATGTTGTGACTGGTGGTGGTAACAATGGCGGTTGGTCCAAAATAAAGATAGTAAAAGAAAAACGGCTATCCTGAAGAGTCGCAGCACGCATAAATGACATGTATTCCCACTAGACAACGGGTTTGGGCCTAACTACACATGTACTTACCGAGATACCTCATCTTAGGGACCTGAATGGTGGTTTGCGAATTTGGTAACCACAACAATATATATATATATATATATATATATATATATATATATATATATATATATGTGTATATATATATATATATATATGTGTATATGTATATATATATATATATATATATATATATATGTATATATATATATATATGTGTATATATATATATATATGTGTATATATATATATATATGTGTATGTATATATATATATGTATGTATGTATATATTTATTTATATATATATATATATATATATATATATATATATATATATATATATATATATATATATATATATATATATATATATATATATATATTGTTGCGGATTCGCGCCCGCCGGCGTGCGAACGGCCACGTAACTCGAATCGCGGCACGTCGCCCACCGGACGGACAATCCCGTCGTGACCCTCTCGGACTAACGCCGGGAACTAGTCACGGGTGGACCTTTCGGCCTCACCACGATCGTGCCAATCGGCCCCCCGCGTGGGATAGGGTTGCTCGCCAAATTCGACCTACCTAAGTACCCACACGGACGGTAGACCGGGCGATCGCACTTCGCCGCAGGTCGACTTCGGACACGGGCCACTTTAAGCGACCCGTTCCGTACTATCGGGATAACCGAGCGGTGTTATCGTCGGCCTCGACGGTTCGATTAATTATCGGGCGTTTTAGCCCACGACCAACCCTTTACGTGAAGTAAGATGGAGATTCAATAAAGGAAAAGACGAAGCGAAACGGGAAAACAGTTCAACATGAAGCACATTTATTTCGCGATGAACGGAAAGCACAGATATACAATTACACCAAAAGCAAATGTAAAAGAAGAAGAAGCAGAATAATACACAAAAAGCAAATGCAACAATGCAGATCTAACCGACTACCGAGCACACGGCAACACTTATACAGTTTTACTTCACAGACGGCGCCGACAACACATACACTCAAAGCAAAAGAAAAGGACCACCCTCAAGGATGAGGGGGGTAGGCGGGCCTGGGGCCGAGACCGCGTCGGGCCTACTAGTCTGATGATGAGCCGCAAGATGGCGGTGGCGCCCCGACTCCGCGGGCCTCGCGGACAGTGTCTGGTAGGGGGTGGGAATGGGGCCCCCTTCTCGCACTATCTCAGCGCGGGGGGGAAACAGGAGGGGGTTGTTGATGCTCGGGGGAAGGAGGATATCTCCCTGTCTCAGGTCCCGCGACGAGCGTCTCCACCACGACCTCGGTCGCGCCGCCGGCCTCTCCCTCCGTAGCTCCCCGACTCCGACGCGAGCACCCCCTCGACCGTCTTCGCCGCCGCCGCCTCTCCACAGCTTCGTCCGATCGCCCTCTCCGTCTCCTCTCTTGACTCGTCCCAACTCTTCACTGGCTCCGCGAACTCCCAACTGCGAACTGCGAACTGCGAACTCTGGCTACTACCACTTCTTCCCAGCTCCACCGACAACTCTTGACTGCGAACTGCCTTGACTGACGAAGGCAGCCGTTTATATCCCCCGTGGCCTCGCTCTTTCACCTTTGACCCTTTACCTCCGACCCTTCACCTCCAACTGGCTCCCCATTGGACCGAGGAAAAGTGGGCTTGAATGCTTTTTGATCCATGAATTTGCATATAGCGAACGCACTCCAACGCCCTGGAGGCGGGGCCAAATCGCCCCACGCTCACCGATAGGACGGAACAGAAGTGGGCGTGAGTCGTTTTTGATCCGTTTTCTTCGGAAAGTCTGTGATGTTTCTGAACACGCTGCTCGGTGCGCGCCCTGCACGAGTCCAGTATCGGTGCCCACAAGTGGCGCAAGAATGGTAGTGATGCGATGGTGGCGAGTTGTGACGGTAAAGGTCGTGGCTGTTGTTGTGAAGCGGCGTTGTGGTTGGTGGTTGTTGTGTGATGGCTGTTGAGACGTGGTTGGTGGTGGTATTAATGGCGGCTGGTCCAAAATAAAGATAGTAATAGAAAAACGGCTATCGAAAAGGGTCGCAGCCCGCATGAATGACATTTATTCCCTCTAAACAACGGGTTTGGGCCTAACTACACATATACTTACAGAGATATCTCACCTAAGGGACCTGAATGGTGGTTTGTGAATTTCGTCAACCACAACACTACCCCCTCCCCTTTTTACAGACTCGTCCCTAGTCGTCAAATTTTCGTGTGCCATCATGTGTAGTTTTCCCCCAGTACATTTTACCTACGGATCCCTGAGTGCGACATTCATGGTATTCGTGTCCCCAAAATAAATAACCTGAGGGCTGAGTAACTACCTAAACAAACTCACTCACACGGACGACTTAAATAAAATTGCCGGCGCTAAGACAGACATGCCAGGGGCGCACTCATATTTACAGTACATCTTAACCTTAACTTACAAATTTTACACTAAACCATGGCCCAGGATCAATGAACTCTGCAAAAAGAAAGCAGTTAGCAGGGAGCCAGGCTGCTCGCATGCAGTCTCTGACTCAAACAATGCAGGTGACAGGGAACGTGGCCGGCTGCTCACACGCAGTCCAAGGCCTTCCTTTTTGAACTGAACGCAGTGAACCACAACGGTGCATGGGCTGCACAAACGTAGTCTCCGTGCCAGCTCAAGTGGCACACGCAATGAACACAACGAATGGATGGATGAATGGTTTGAACTGAACGCAGTGAACCACAATGGTGCATGGGCTGCAGAAACGTAGTCTCCGTGCCAGCTCAAGTGGCACACGCAATGAACACAACGAATGGATGGATGAATGCAAACACGGTGCACGGGCCGCCACTGCAGGCCCGTGTTGTAGCTGCCAACAGGGCAGTTCTCGCAGCTTGCAAACTGTTGCTTTTACGATGATCCCGGCGCGCATGGAAATGAACAGGGGGGGGGGCAAAGCAAAATTGAACGGGGCTGGTGAACGTGGGCAGTGGGCATGGCAAAGGCAGCAGGCAAACACAGCCCGCAGAAGAAGGCCGTTACAGGCAAACACAGCCGGCAGATGAACTGGCCGGCACAGGCCTTGAAGTACCACAGCTGCAGATGATCCGGCCGGCACAGGCCTTGCAGCACAGCAGCTGCAGACGAAGTGGGCCGGCACAGGCCTTGAAGAAAAACAGCCAGCCGGCAGATGAAGCTGGCCAGCCTTTGCCGTTCAGTGGAGGTTGGTGGAGGGAGTGCGGTGGTGCTGGCCACACGGAAGGCGGGCTCGGACCTACCCTACGGTCTCCCTCCCACCTATCGCCTTTGCCTGTCACTGTACATACCCACTCCCTTAATTTGTCAAACCCCAATTTAGCCCCAACTTTTTTTTTTTTTTTTTTTTACTTCCCCACTATAAATCGTCCCCTAACCCCCTTTATCGTCTTTGTTCGGCTAACCTATCCTGTCACCTAGCCTACTCCCAACCCCTACGTTCCCTTCCCGGAGGGGAATAAGGGAGAGCTAGCGTCCTGTGTCGAGGCCCAACGAAGCCTCAGGATGGCCTCCCCAGAGTTCAGCGATCTATAACCAAAGTGGGTCCAGCGGCCCACAACGAGAGCGAGGGGATGGATGGTGCGGAGGGGTACACTTCCTATCTACCCTATCCATTTAACTGTTAAACTACCCCGGGGCTTTCAACAAGTGCCTCTCGCTTAAACTATTGGTTCTAACAACCCAGATTCCCGTCGCCTGTGTTGGTGTCCTCACAATTTCGGGCCTCGCCCCCCAATTTTCTCTCCGTGCCCTCACACGGTCTCATGGCTGGGACACGTGGCCCCCTTTGGCAGGCACGACCCTCTGCCGAATCTCCCGCTATGGCACCCCCGGGCACTACACTGCCTCCGAGCCTACCAGCTCCCTAAACACCGGGGAGTGCCCCCCATGGCACCTCCCCTGAAACGCACACGTGGCAGGCTGGCTCCCCGGGCCCCTTTCCGAGGGTCACCCGTGCCCACAACACTGCCCACGCGGCTAATGGCGCCCCGGGCCCCCGCACCAAGCAGGCGCACCCGTGCCCACTACGCTATCCCGGCCCCCCATGGGCCCTTGGCCTACCACGGCCGACTAGCCTGGTGCCCAGGGTACCCACTCAGCGATACTCACTTTTCGCAGCCACGCTCCCAGCCCGTCAACAGGGCTCCTGCACCCCTCCAAACGGGTTTCGAGCCTACACACCCACCAACAACAAAACAACCTCCATTTTTGTTTATTTGACTAACCCCCTAACTCACTCTACACTGACCCCGGGGTCCCTTGGGCGGGAGTCACTCCTCCCCCCAATCACTCATCGCACCATGCATTCCCCATTCGCTCCACTCACACAGACCCGCTGGCCTCACTCACTCACCAAGCACATGCTTCCACTTCACTCACCAACTCTTCAACACACTCACCGCTGAAGTCTGCCATCCTTCTATCTGCATCCCCTAACTAACTCGTGCTCCCACGTCGTCCCTTATACTATAGCACGTTCCATTTAACACTACGTAGCTAAACTACGTCCCCTCTACACACTCACAAGTCTGTCACTGTCCCCAAATCTCTAAAATAACTTTTATTTCCCCACCTAAAGCTCATCTAAATCCCTCGAACTCATCCATTCCACGGACTCCATGAGGACTTACCCCTGCCCCATGAAGTCGGTCTAACTAAGCTAACCCTTCCCCCTAACTAGTTTCCATCCTGTGCCCAGGTCAAGGGGGTCTTCCACCCCTTGCCCAGGAATCCTGTGCACCCGAAAGTGAGGCTTGCTTTTTTTTTTTTTCACATGCGCAGCACCAGCGCGGAAACTCGCCGCTCGCGCACTTTGCACCTGCCCGTGACGTCATGCAGCTGCACGTGTACCTCGTCCCTCCTTGGACGGTACCATCCGGCAGGGATACCCCTCCTGCCGGATTCCAACCCCACGTGCAGCCATGACGTCACCGTGCGCATAAAAAAAACACAAGCCCCACGTCTCGAGGGGTCCCCCACGCGAACACATGTGCTTTGCCCGTTGGAGCTTAACGCACACGATCGCGTGGAGAACCCATCCGGTCCAAATCCGAAATCCTGCCTAAACTTGTCCGTCCGCGGGATCGGCAAATTCACCGCTGGCGTTTCCGGACCGGGACTTCACTCTCGCAAGCGAGCACGTGGGGGCCTCATGCGTTGCACAGCACGGACCTCGTGTTCGCTGCTGGGTGAACCCGGCACGGTCCCCGAAACAACGACAGCCGCTACTCGGCTTTCTTTCCTCACATGTCGCCGTCGTCGCCATTCCACACACGCACTCCCGCGTGTTACGACGCTAACACACCTCACCATTAAACTCACACCGGGAGACGCGGCTGCATGTTCACACATGCCGACCGACATCTCCCTTCGATACCGCTCTCTCACACACACGGTCTCCCTTGCATAAACCATACCACTCACACGTGGTGCTCCATTCATACTGGCCGTTTCACTCACGCATGCCACCTCCCTCGCACACGTGGCTCCACTCACTCGCGGCCTTCCACTCACTCGTGCCATACTACTCACACACGCGGGGGCACTCACCCGCGGTGCCTCATCCACACACCGTGCCTCACTCACACACGCGGGGTCACTCACCCGCGGTGCCTCATCCACACTGGCCGTTTCATCCACACACACGGCCTCACTCACACACGGTGCCTCACCCACACACGCGGGGGCACTCACCCGCGGTGCCTCACTCACACACGTGGGGGCACTCAACCGCGGTGTTTCATCCATACTCCGTGCCTCACTCACACACGCGGGGGCACTCACCCGCGGTGCCTCATCCACTTGCCGTGCCCCTTTTACACACGGCGTGCTGGGAAGCACGTACTCCGGCACAATCGCCACCACACTACTCACACACGGGGTCGCTTCCACACACGGGGACGCACTCACACCTTGCACCCCACACACAGGGACAACCACACTGGGGATTCGTGTCCCCAAAAGGGTCTCCGGGGCCTCTATACCCCCCAAGCTCTCCGTGCACCTGTCCACAGCACCCGTCCCCTCAACCTCGCAAAGCACGACCGAACCCACCTGGTCGTGACTCGCCTCAAGGGGGCATACTCCCTCCCCTCGTTCCTGGAGGAGGCCATCCAACTGCTCGCACCGGGCCTCCACCCAGTCCGCGAGCTCACCCCCATTATCCTCCACTACCGCCGTGTGTGTGTGTGTGCGTCACTTACCCCGTCTTCATCGTGTAGTCTTCCCTCTATCGTTCCCATCTCCCGTGTCTCTGCCAACTCAGTCACCTCTTCACCCTTTACCTCCCTTGTCTCAACTATCATTTCCGTCTCTTCCCTTGTTATCTCCCTCGTGCACATCTCCGTCACCCCAATTAGTTTGTCCCTCTCGGTTACCGTCACTTTTTCTGTCACGACCCTCGCCCAACACGCCCCCCGAATTATTTTTTCACCCGCCTCCACCGCGGGCTGTCAGCCGTTGCACCCCCTCCCAGCTCGTTCGCTCCTACACGTGGAGTCGCCATTTTAAGCTCCCTGCTAACGGCCTTCATGCCCGCCTGCAGGCATCGGCCCATGTTCTGCGTCTCACCCCGCAGCTTTTTAGTTTCTTCCTTCATGTTTGTTTC
>NC_140964.1:139581610-139634110 GCF_056783735.1 Eptatretus burgeri
AAGTTTCCAAGAGCACAGTGAGCTCCATCATTAGGAAATGGAAAGAATATCGAACTATCCAGACTCTTCCTAGAACTGGCTGTCCGACCAAACTGAGCAACTGGGCAAGAAGGACCTTGGTCAGTGAAGTGACCAAGAACCTAATGACCACTCTGACAGAACTACAGAGTTCCTTGGCTGAGATCGGAGAACCTGCCGCAAAGACAACAGTCTCTGTAGCACTTCACTAATCTTGGCTTATTGGGAGAATATCTATACGGAAGCCACTCCTGAGAAAAAGGCACATGATAGCATGCCTCGAGTTTGCAAAAAGGCACGTGAAAGACTGAGAGCATGAGGCAAAAGACTATGTCGTCTGATGAGATGAAAATTAAACTCTTAATTGGCCTGAATGCAAAGTGCTACATTTGGCAGAAACCGAACACAGCTCATCACCCATCTAACACCATCCCTACCGTGAAGCATTGTGGTGGCAGCATCATGGTATGGGGATGCTTTTCAGTGGCAGGGATTGGGAGACTTGCAAGGATAGAGGGAACAATGAATGGAGCCAAGTACAGGCATATCCTTGAGGAGAACCTGCTTCAGAGTGCAAAAGACCTTCGACTGCGGCTAATGCAAACTAATCAACCAGAAGGCACGTAGTGCGATCAGGCAGATAAATTGAAATGTTTGGAGCGTGACGAGCACTCCCTCAATTTTCAATGGACATCAAGTCCTGCGCAAGCACACACCAAAACGTCGACTCCGATCTGGAAGCTTCAGCTCAGTGACTCGTGTCTCACAGCCACAGATTTTATGATCACCATTGGATAAACATGAAACGGAGCCACCCATCTGGATTCTGGGCTTATTTGCCCTCATCAGGCTGGCATACCATATAAATATCTCACCAATGATGACCACATTCATCATTTAAATTCCAATCGTACATACTGGCTGTAATGGTGAGCATCAGCCATGGATTATGTTCACACGGTAAAACTGCATAATCTGCAAAAAACAGAGCTCTATGCTTGCACAGGGCTTTATGTCCATTGGAAATCGGTGGACCATTCTTCAACACGCACACACGCACACACACACACACACACACACACACACACACACACACACACACACACACACACACACACACACACACACACACACACACACACACACACACACACACACACACACGAGATCAGACCCCATCACTATAGTGGGTACCAGGAAGCAAGTGCCACACCAACTGTTTCTGCGTGCATCCTGACCAACAGTAAATGCCTGCCACACATCAACATGGAAATGCCTGTCACAAATGGTCTCTGTGCTTTGTTTAAACGCATATTATTGTCTTCTCTTCCCCAGATGTGACAGAACTGCTACATTCTCAACAATGGTCTCCACAGTGGTGTTGTCCTTCTCTTCCTCACGTGTTGAAGTGTTCCTCAAGTGGGTGTTGATCTGCAATTAGGCATAAGGAGGATAATTGGAGGTCTTATTATTTTTCTTTGCCTCAAAATTAGTCAATTATAAAACCAGATAATAGACTTCGTTGGGAGGTGGCTATTTGGTCGAGTGGTTAAAGACTTGTTCTTTTTCTTCCTGGACTAATTCCCATGCCTGTTCACTGTCACTCACCCACACTTAGCAAGTGTGCTAAACACCCTTCAGCATTAGTTGGAGGGAGGCCTTCAACCTGCAGAAATGATGGCCTTCCTCAACAAGCCTTCATCCTGGTTTGAGGTTTTAAAATTATTCGTCTATATATAATGGAGGAAGTGTATGTCCAACCACTAACCCACATTAATATGTCTCTTAATTACGTATTGTTTGAACGTCGTTTGGGTTAGTTTGAACACCTTTAGATCCCTTCACTTTTTGGACCCTTATACCCTTTAGACTTTTTGTCATGTTTTCAGTGGCAGGGACTGGGACATCTTTAGACTACTTGAACCCTTGACCCTTTAGACCACTTAGACCTTCTAAAACACTTTAGATCCTTTTAGACACTTTTACATCCCTTACACATTTACAGCCTACTTTTACAGTTTCAAAACAGTGGCACTGACAGAGAGGACAACAACAGAGGTTGCAGGTCTGTGAGAAAAACTGGATCAGGAGGATTGTGGGTGTGAAGAGGGTGGATTGAAGGAGGATGGATTGACTGAGGGAGAAGATTGTTGTGGACTGGACACTTGGTGTGGAATGGAGGAAGACAGAATGGCAAAGAGAGTGGATAGATTGAGGGAGCAAGGAAGGAGGAAAAGAGGTAGACCACGGTTGAGATGAGAGGATTGTGTGAGGAGGGATAGCAATAAAGGTGGGGGTGGTTGGAGAGTGGAGAGAGAGGGCGGCGGACAGGGGCAAGTGAAGGAATATTGTGGTCGAGGCAGGGAAGAAGCTTGGTACCGTTGGACATTGTCTCTTACAAGGTGAAGAGAAGAAGAAGAAGAAGAGATGAGGCCCTTTCAACTCTTTCGACCCCTTTCAACCCTAACTACGATTGGAAGATTCCTTTTGGTAATAATAATAATAATAATAATAATAATAATAATAATAATGAGTTCCCTCACAAGGAACTCAAACACAGAAGGCCGCCAGTAGACTCATCAAGCCTGTGCAATGGTTGGCAATATATGCTTGTTAATCTCTGCTTTCTCCTTCTAAATACTTAGCATCAAGCAAGGAAGCAGCATATACCATTTGAATGTCTTTGGTATGACTCGGACGGGGTTCAAACTACCAACCTTCCAGACTCAGAGTGGAGGACACTTTAAGTCTGCTTAATAAAGTTCTTTTATCTTCCTCTTTCCACCATGACGAGAGTAGTTGGTGATTTGTCAGCATCGTTTTCTATTCAAGTCGTTTTGAATGTATTTACTTTTCTTGTTTTTTTTTTTTTGCATTTATTTCAAGCTCCATGGTGAAGCTTTTACACAAATCACATGTAGTGCAAAGACATTGGTAAACCGCTGAACTGTACTTACTAATTAATTCCAAGAACACGAGTCGACAAGACATGGTAACTGGGATTTGAACCGAGGTTTCCAATATCAAAAGCCAAGCGTTGAGATCGTAACACTAACAAGCCATCCAGGGATGTGTTTCTTTGTTCTGTTTGTTCCACGTTCAAACGTATCCCACTTTTCATTTAGTTCCTTCCAGTAGATCTTATTCTGGTAATCGAAAAACACCATTTAATTTTTTTTTTTCTTTTTACAATGTATGTTTGACCAGGATTCATTCATTAATTTGGTCCACTGCTTGCATCATTGCTGAGATATTTGACGAGGATTCATTCATTAATTTGGCTCACTGCTTGATCATCACTGAGATGTAGTTGTGCCACTTGCACATTCAGGCATTGATTTATAATTAGAGTTGTGTTCTGTCGAGAATCCCCACTTTTTGTGAAAGACGCCAAGAGATCTTTAATATTTACCTGCAACGAATGTTGAAGGACCATTCACCAGCTTATCATCCCATCCCATGCCCAGTGTACACTGTCAAAAACATCAATGCTCAATAAGATGAAATGGTCTCAAAGAAAGCTTTCTTATGTGTGTGAATCTAGCCCCAATGCTCGCCTTCTTCCTGGGGCTATCCTCTTGCTGTTGCTGCTCCTGGGACTGGTGTGTGGAACTGCTTCTTGGCGAGCAGACGTCCGTGGGAAACAAGCCAGGAAATCCATCTTGCTGCCTGGATCAGATCCTCGTTCTCAAGAACTGTATGCCGTTACAGTGGAGACTGGGTGCCGTCCAAATGCAGGAACGAGCGCCAAGGCATGTTGGTTTATAATTCTACAAATAATAGAGATGCTTTGGTGAAAAGAATGTCAGAGAATGTCTTCCTTTCAACGCTTTGAGTGAAATTTCGAAATTGAGGATGGGTGTTTCCTGCATTCCGCATCTGGTAAACATAGCAATTTCAACAAAGTTGATGTAAAAGTATCCAAAGATAAAATAGAGTAGAGTCGATGGCACACCATCACAAATCTCCACGCTTGCCAACTCAAGTAAGATTGAAAGATAACAAAACGTTCCACCAAGAATGACCCAACATCAAATTTTGAGTTAAAATATTTTATCTCCCCCCCCTCCGTTTTGACCCCTGTCGCCTGAAGTCCACACCCCCTGGGATATGAACCGGAGGTGAAATCCGAAAAATCGTTGCATATTTCATGCATCCCCCAATGTTGATTGCACATATAAAGTTTCATTTATAATGCGCCCGTCATTGCATAGTTTGCTGTTTGACCTTTTGACCCCTCCTAAGGGGGTGGGGTCAAAATGATTATTGCCATGTGGTAATAACTACCACGTTTGGCGAATTTCTGCTCAACCATTCAGGAGGAGATAGCATGACGGATGGACAGACAGATGGATGGAGCTGATTACAATATCCCCACGTTTAAAAATTATATATTGTGGGGATAATAAGTTGTCAATTATGCCTTAACCTTCACGTTACCTCATGTTTAATTATATTTGCATGAAAAAGGAACTTGATGATGCATTGTACTTTTGAAAATTGCAAAGAACAATCATAAACTTTTCAGGCATTTTGTTCTTCTTTTGTGTCATGTTTCTCTTCTTTGTTTTAGTTTTTGTGTGTGTGTGTGTGTGTGTGTGTGTGTGTATGTGTGTGTGTGTGTGTGTGTGTGTGTGTGTGTGTGTGTGTGTGTGTGTGTGTGTGTGTGTGTGTGTGTGTGTGTGTGTGTGTGTGTGTACAAAGTCGAGACTCAGGGAAGAGCTAGTCCGAGTGCATTGAATGGATCAGGATGCAACAGGTAAACAGAATAGCAAAGAGGGGAGAAACACCAACAACATAGCTGAAGGCCAAGATAGAGGGAGACGGATAAATGATGGGCGTGGGGAGGGATGTGGGGAAGGAGAGGATGCATGGGGTGGACAAGATTGATACAGAAGGAAACTCTCAGGAGGGAAAACTGGCAATTTGGAATGGAGAAGGCTTGGTTGGTGTTGGAGGGTGGTGGATGGGAGGGGGTTCACGAGAATAGAAAAGATCATGGTCCTGGATTGGGGATGATCTGCGATGGTGGTGGACAGCTGTCTTGAAGACCTGGAGGGAAGAATGAGATTGAAGAGGATGATGAGGTTGAAGAAATGAGTGGAAATGAACAGTGATCCTGCATTTTGGTACTCTCGCCAGAAGGGGGTTGACGGTAGACCATGTGTGCCCTGCAGAAACCTGCAAAGGGGGGGGGGGACACAACATGGAAAGAGCAGAGGAGGTAGAAGAGAGATCACCGACCTGTCTGCATTGGTGAAGTAATAGGCTCATCGACTTAGCCCAGAGGGGAGAGCAGTACTCCATCAAGCCACAGATGAAGGCCTTGTCAGTGGATAAGAGTTCAGGTGTGCCAAAGAAGGACTTTGCATGACGAAGGATGTCCAGTCTTTGGATAGCTTTGAAATGTGGTATGCTCAAGAATGATCATGGCTGATTGTAAGACCCAGGAGTTTGAATGACTAAATTTCCTCAAGAGGGTTGTTAAGAAAGTATAAGTTGGGGGTGGGGGGGTGGTGGTTGCCAGATGGTCCGTTTGGAGAGAGATAGTGAGAGTGTAAGATTTGTCAGGATTGAAAGACATATTCCAAGTGTTTGACCAGTTTGTGATTTTTTTTAAATTTTTTTTTAAGGTGTAAAGAGAGGGAAGAGGCAGCAGCCTACCTATTTGAAGGATGGGGGATTTCACAACAGAAGATGTAATCCTCAGCAAGTAGATAAAGAGAATTTTCCAGAGTCAGAGATCATTGATGAAGATCAGGAAAAAGACTGGGCCCAGAATACTGCCTTGGTGTACTCCAGCCTTAACAGGGTTAAGTTTAAAAGATGTATAAAAAAGTAAAAACATGAATATAATGATGTATAGTTCAACAAAGGATGTGGTGTTTGTTGATGTTGTCATGCTGACAAGTTATTCTGTGTCAGAATCATATTGGATCAGTTCTTGCATTTTGAGGATTACACATATTTAATGGATATCAGACAGACGTCGTGTAACATGGACCACATTTATGGTACGTTATGGTGACTGCCTTCGAAATGTGAACGTGTGAATGCGTTCTAACTTTGTCGGAAATCTCTGCACAGAGTTGTGAAGGATAAAATATAATCGATTGAGAAATCATGCACGTTTGTTGGAATTAAATAATGATATCGTCAAAATGTCTGTGATTAAAACACTTATCGTTGGAGATTTGTAATCATTTTCAGAAACATTTTATACAACAAGTTGCTTGCTCGAGTGGCTAACCTTCTTTCGTGTCGGTTGAATTCTTCGCAGGTTGGAGTCTGAAGGTAAGTCAATAAAGCTCACCCAAGGGCCCCCTCTATTTTCATTTTTTAAGTTTTGTTTCAAGAACCAGGTTGTGATTGAGGTTTGGGGTGGATTATTTTTAATTTCAAGTTCTCATGTAATTTTTATTTCCTCAATTGACCAAAGTTATTGGTTATTTCTTTATTTCAACTTGATATCTATAGCCCTCTCTGATTGGACAGCCTCTATGTGTCCTCATAGGTGAGCATTGTCCTGCATGGGGAGGATGGAGTTTCAGAAGTGCAGGATTTGTGGAGTCAGGATCAAGTGTTGCATCAGCGTGGCTCTCAACACACCTTCATCTTCAGGTGCTTCCCTCAACAAATGTCAATCAACTTGATGCCATTGTCATATGCTGGATGTGCTGCAATACCCCAAATCTGGATCACCGTGTGGAGATCTTGAAGTGAAAATCCTCGTGCTGTGCTCTCGCTGTATTTGTGTGAAGACAAACAAAAGTTGGGTTTGCCTGTTTCGCATTGCCATTTAGATTTGAGCTCAACGCTGGGATCCAGGGTTCAAATCCCCTAAGTTTGGTGGTTGTTGTTGATGGAGGTAAAGAAATTCAGTAATAGAGCAATAACAATGGAAATTATTGTGGGAGAAACACTTTTAGGTATTGTAAGCATGTGTACACTTGAAGCAAGTCGAAGCGGAGATCAAGAACGAAGACCATTTTGAGATGAACTCAAAGATTTGGTTCAAGTAATAATCTGAGAGGAACAAGAAGTGATTATATTGGTGGAGATTTGAACAGACATGGTGACCAGAAAACAGTCCGTTGGTGGACTTGGATTTGGGGACTTGAGTGAGTCAGGAGAAAAAAGCAACGTTAGAAATGGCAGAAGTGGCAGATGTGTCCTCCATACCAACTTCAAGAAAAGAAAATAACAACTTGTGACTTTTATAAGCGGAATTGCAGTCAGATTGACTATCTTTTGGTTCAAAGCTTTTGCAAAAGAAGGATTAGCAATGTGAAAGTAACAGCCAATGTAGAATGTTTCATTCATCGTTGTTTGGTAGTTGGAGATATCGATATTGCAAATTGAAAGAAAGGAAAAAGGAAATGCCTCAAACAAATTCAAAAACAAACAAATTCAAAAACAAACAAACTCAAAACAAAAAACACACGATCGAGTATCGAGATCAGTTGTTTAATAATCATGTTTTCATGAACCGATAGAAAGTGTATGATTGAGAATCGAGATCATGTGTTTAATAATCATGTTTTCATGAACCTATAGAAAGTGTATGATTGAGTATCGAGATCAGTTGTTTAATAATCATGTTTTCATGAACCTATAGAAAGTGTATGGTTGAGTATCGTGATCAGTTGTTTAATAATCATGTTTTCATGAACCTATAGAAAGTGTATGATTGAGTATCGAGATCAGTTGTTTAATAATCATGTTTTCATGAACCTATAGAAAGTGTATGATTGAGTATCGAGATCAGTTGTTTAATAATCATGTTTTCATGAACCTATAGAAAGTGTATGGTTGAGTATCGCGATCATTTGTTTAATAATCATGTTTTCATGAACCTATAGAAAGTGTATGGTTGAGTATCGCAATAATTTGTTCAATAATCATGTTTTCATGAACCTATAGAAAGTGTATGATTGAGTATCAATATCAGTTGTTTAATAATCATGTTTTCATGAACCTCTATAAAGTGTATGATTGAGGATCAAGATCAGTTGTTTAACAATCATGTTTTCATGAACCGATAGAAAGTGTATGATTGAGTATCGTGATCAGTTGTTTAATAATCATGTTTTCATGAACCGATAGAAAGTGTATGATTGAGGATCACGATCAGTTGTTTAATAATCATGTTTTCATGAACCAACAGAAGGTGTATGATTGAGTATCAAGATCAGTTGTTTCATAATCATGTTTTCATGAACCGACAGAAAGTGTATGATTGAGGATCAAGATCAGTTGTTTCATAATCACTGGCATAACCCGCGCTCTGCGCGACATGTTGGGGTGGGTGTGTTTGAGAAAGGAACTGATGCAGAGTATCAGTAGTAATTTTACTTTAATGCAGTAAGTCGAATACGATTTCACTGTTTCAGAACCATTTTATTTCCGTTTTTTTGTACCATGCACCTCGTATGGTCTTTGAGATAATGTAAGCCGAATATCACGTTACTCGAGCGCAGAACAAAGTCGAAGATAGCGCGACACGAAACCACAAACTCGGAAATAATATATAAGATGTTTTCATGAACCGATAGAAAGTGTATGATTGAGTATCAAGATCAGTTGTTTAATAATCATGTTTTCATGAACCAACAAAAAGTGTACGATTGAGGATCAAGATCAGTTGTTTCATAATAATGTTTTCATGAACCTATAGAAAGTGTATGGTTGAGTATCGCGATCAGTTGTCTAATTATCATGTTGTCCTGAACCGAGAGAACGTGTATGATCGATGGTAAATCAAAAAGTGAAGGGAATTTTCTGAATAAATTTTAATAAGAAAATTTCCTTTACTTTCTGATTTCTCCTTGTGTAGACAAATCAATCCGATGGTAAAGATCAACTTTGGATGAATTGGAATGTTTAAAGTCAAGGTAGGATTACATCATGCATGAATTTTAACTCCTCTCCTGATTTAATTGTGGTGGAAGAATGAACAAAGAATGAAAAGTTGTGATTCCCATGGTCGTTATTGCATTACGACGATCATTTCATGTTGAATGATGAATGTGAAAACAAAATATATCGTTAAAACTTGAAAAATGGAGTGGAGAAGAAATGTTTACTTGTGTCGTAAACATTAATAAAAACAAAGGTTCATGGTGAGTTATGAAGAAGGTAGGAAAGAAAGCAGAGAATGACCATGTTCAACACATGTAAAGGGAGTTTGGAGTAATTAAATTTGATGTAGACAGTTATAGATGGTATCACGAGAGACGTATCACTGGAAATCTGGTAATCACATCATTTCAACAAAAACACGAAGAACAAAGAAAAAGACTCATGAGCTCAGAATTTAATTTAGAAAAGGTTAAAAGTTTCTGTTACCATGGAGACCTGATAGAGGGATCAGCAGAAGCAGAGTTTGCCGTTAGATGAACAATAACGCAAGCCTTGAATAAGTGGAGGGAACTGAGTGATATGAAGCATTACACTGATACTTGTATTTCCTGCTTTTCCTGTCCTGAATATGACCCATGCACAAGTTGGCCACAAAGTAACAGATCTGTTTATTTATTTATTATTATTATTCATCATAATAGGTGTCCACAACCATCCTTGACCTTGTTGTGGAACGTCTGCCAAGGACCTCACTGTTTCACCTTTATTCCCTTTTAAATTTGTTTTCTCCACGACCGCTTGAGCGATTGACATAAAATGTTCAACATAAGAGCGAGTACCCAATGAGAATGTTTGAATAAATTTACTTGATGATTGGATGGAAAACGTGGCTGGCTTTCCAAAAGAAATTTTCTGTAGGCATGGCCGGTTGCAGGGTGTTTCATGTATCGGGAATAAACGACCTCGCTTTGCTCGGCCGAGGCAGAAACATTCCCTTTGGTCTATGCTATCCGTCAGTTCTGCCTCAGCAGTTTTTTTGGCGAGCATTACACTGCTGGGCAGGTCACCACTTCGACCCATGATACTGTTTTTTTTTATTCATCCTATCAGGTGACCAAACAAAGCCGTAAAGCATGGAAGGGAGATGTTAGGCCTCTTTTTGAGAAAAAGTCAAATATGAACATTGAGATAACTTCTTTTTTTTGTTGTATACATTGTCAACGCTCATAAGAGAGCAAATGCACCATGCACAACAAGGGGGCAGGAGAGGGAAGGACAAAACAGACGAGAACAGAGACATGAGATCTGTGGAAGGGAGAGGGATGGAGTGGGGAACACGGTAAACAAGATGGACACCACAGGGACTTAAAGGACCTTACATGACAGGGAACTTTCAAGAAGGAAAGCAGGGACTTTGAAGGAGGTAGGTTTGGGGTGGCTTAACGGGTAGAAAAGATCGTGGCTTTGGATGGGGGCAGAAAAGAGATTATGTTGAACAGCTGTTTTAAAGACCTGGAGGGAAGAGTGGGATTGAAAAGAGTGGGAGTTTGTTCCAAAGGCAGGAAAAAAGAGAAATGAAAGAGTGAAGGTGAGCAGTGATTCTTGATTCTGGTAGTTTTACCAGAAGGGAGTTGCTAGTGGACCTTGAGCGCCCTGCGGAAATATGGAGGGGGGGATATGGGGACATATCTCAGACAGAGTGGGGGGGGGGGGGTGAGGCCGGAGGCTCTTCAAAATCCTTTGCCAAGATTGAAGGATTTTGAAAAGAAAACAAAAAATATAGGACCACTGGACCTGTGGCTTGTCTGTGCCCCAGCCTAATATTGTAACCCAAATTTGGTGGCATTCCGACTGGTGGGTCTGGAGAAGAAGATTTCTGAAGGAATTTACCAAGTCTGCCATTTTGACCTACTTCAAGTCACGTGACTGGAACTAGCTTAGCAATCCCCATTACCTGTTCGGAGCAGAACATTGCTGCCAAATTTCAGCCGGTTTGGCCGGAGAAGTCAAAATCGAAGACGGGCGGACGGTGCACAATGACAATAACTTACCTGGAATTCTAATTCCAGACAAGCTAATGATTGAAGGATTTGGGGAAGAAAACAAAAATGATTGAAGGATTTTGAAAAGAAAATATAGTCTTCAATTTCTGAACCGATATGTGTGAAAGTTGGATCTTTTTTTATTGGGCCTCACATGCTGCCTTTTGCATGCAGCTCTCAGCATTGCTTGGGTCCAATCTGCAAGTTGCATCTGTGGCACAACAATAAAGGTCACTCTCCCAGTTGGTTTGTGAGCCAGCTCACGGTGCGTGACTTGAAGCAACGTAGAACCTGGGTTTTCCCTGCGACGTGTTGGTTGTCCACGGAGCATGGTGATGCTCGCGTTGATAGACATCTACCGGCTTCTTCAGCAGAGCTCGGTCCTATGGAGGTGCTTGACTATATTGTTTAATGTGATGCAGATTATGGTAAAGATTTAAGTAATTCAATATTGTTTATTTTTAATGTATGAAATACTTTTTGTTGTCACTGTTTTCAGCTGTCAAGAACCATCCTAACAGGCCTTGCCCATTGGCATTTGTGCAGCTGGGCTTGGACCCATGTTGGAACTGGAGTGCTTACCTGTTGTCAGCGCCTCGCTCTCTGGCTCTGCTTATTGGCTTCTCAGTCTGCTGTTGCAACTGTCATTGTGGCTTCCCAGGAAGATAAGGTATAAAATGATTACACCGACACCTGGGAGTTGATATTTCATGTTGGGATCAAATTATTTTTAATTTTTTTTCAGACAGCATTCAGGTTTATTATTTTTAAGTCACTTTGTATGTTGACTTTGGTGGTGAAGGGAAAGCAGGAAGACAAGAATGTATGGATTCATAGAGTATGGGTCAACAATGTTGCAATGTGGACATGGTGTACAACCAGTATAGACAGCTCCGAGGGAGAAATTGGAGACATCCTTCAATGGCGGTGGATAGCAGACTTCAAGGACTGGAAGGATTAATACGAGACAACAGACTTAGGATCATGATTCCACACGCGAGATAAGAGGGGGGGGGGGGTAGGTGGAGGCGTCATCATCGTTTGTATGCAGGACATGGCTGTGGGTCAGCATCAGTTCTTGCAGGGGCAAGAATGGCAGTGCTGCTGATGCAGTGGCCCCTGTTGGTTAGAGCAGGATTTGTCATTTGTTCATGGTGCTGAAAATGACTTGCCTACTCTTCACAAAGGACACCTTGGGATCTTTGACATCCACCAACGAATGCCGGCAGATGGCATACCAGTTTAACGTCCATCCAAGAGATGGCACATTTTCATGAATCACCCTGCCTGTGAAACACCAGGATGACAGTTAATTAGTTGAGTCGGGATTCAAATCCAGGCTGGACAGCTAAAAGGTGAGTGTGGACACCTCGAGGCCATCCTGCCAGCTGTGGGGGAGGGCAGGGGTTTGGGGGGAAGGGTGCATGAATGAGTATTATGTTTGTTAATCATAATGTATATTAAAATCTGTGAGGGCTTGGCTAATAATGTCCAATTTTCAGATGGTTAAGGTTTTGAAAAATAAGATGTGTACCATGTTTTTTTCATTACCCTGCGCACAATAAGGGAAAAGCAGGGTTAAGCAATTGATTCATGTCTGTCCGTCTGTCTACAAATGTCAGTTTATGATTGAGGAACAACTTGGTTTTGATTTAATGTTATAATTTGAACACGAATTGGAAAACAAACCTGTAGTTTAACAATACTTTGGCTCATAATTCGTGCCGATGCACGTATGCGGAGAGGAGTGAGATAATATTTTTACTCTCTCTACCTGTCTGGCAGTCAAACAAAATGTATAATCGTTCCAAACAGGAAACTTATTGCTTTTATCGATGTCATAAAAGGACACAAACTACAGGCACAGATAACTAATGTACTGTGTCGAATAAGTTGGTGTAATAGACACTGCATCAATTGCGGTAAATTCCGGAATTTATTTATTTGTTCGACTTTTAAAATCTTTGTTTTATATAAATTGAATTATATACTTGAGCACTGGAGAACACAAATCACCTTCTTGTCAATTACAAAACCCGAATGTTTAGCAGGACTTGGACATGTTAAATAAGTGTGGTGTTAAAGATTGTTTCAATAGTGCTGAACGAATGGAATTTTTATTTAATGATCTTTAAAAATCATTTTATTTCATTTGAAGGATTCATTTGAACATGGTGTGGGGTAACGTATTCTATGAACTGTCTTGTTAATTATATTGTATGCACACAGATTTCCAAAATGTTTTGATTTGGACAGAATAGGCGTGATATGTGAGGGAGGCCCGATTTACATTTAATATTTCGTTATTCATTTTTACATCATCTCATCTTTATTCTCAAAGAGATGAACTTATAAAATGGGTCGTGATTTCCTTCTGTCAGTCCGTCCGGTCGTTCGTTAACTTTTTGCTATTTTTGCTGCTCCTCCCTGATCACCCGGCTGATTGTTCTGAAACTTGACATGAATACAAGACAGGAGCCTGCACAATCGCCCAGGCTTCAATTTTTCGATTTCGGATAATGAAGGCTCCCATGGAGGGTTACACCTCAAAACTTCCGATCCCTATTTTTGCTACTCCTCCCTTATCGTCCAACTGATTCTTCTGAAACTTGACACATTAATACAATAAAGTAGCTGACACAATCTCTGGGACTTCGATAATTTTGATAAATGGATTATGGAGGCTCCTGGGGAGGGGGGTGGGTGGGGAGTACCCCCTGAAACTTTGGATCCCTTCTTGTCCCTTATTTACTAATCGATTGCTCTGAAACCCGATACAGGCCTTCTCCTCAATGGTCCGCAGGATCGCTCAGTATTAGGCTTTTGAAATTTGGATCAGGGGGGTTTCCCCAAATCTGGATCTCGAGCTTTCAGTACCATGCGAGAGAGTTGGTGTTGGTTCGAATCTCGGTCAGAACTACAACCTCAAGAGATAACTGTCAGCCCACTTGGGGCTATTTATTATTGTTATTATTATTTATTTGGGATTCTTTAAATGTAATTATGTTTTCTCCATCTTGTTTTTCTTTTTAACAAGATCAAGGCTCACAGGAGAGTGAGGTAAGTGTTCGTAAAAGGCAACAACCTGACAGTGTGGCAGTGGGAGAACAGTTGGACACAATATGGAAAGGAATGAATGAACAGGTAATGAGGAGTGAAAGGGGCAGGAAACGTCAGGTTAGGTATGGGAGTTTGTGCCACATCCAATTTCTGCCAGTACTCCAGGGGCTTCAGTCTCGCCATCCCCCAGGCAGATGCTTGACTCATTCTCATCTCCTTGAGATGCTGATAAACCTGCTGCAACCACAATGCATATGGCTGGCCCGTTGGCCTTCTCCACTCAGGAGGTGCCCTCGCTGAGAGAATCTGGTGAGCAGGTCAGCATCCGGAAAACGGGCCGTATGTTCATACAGCTGCAGCTGACGCTCACGGAATACGCAGGTAACAAATGTCATTTGAGTCTCTCGGCAAACGATCGTTGGACACAAAAGTTTGACCAGTGATAGCCAAGGAATCTCCAAAGAGACCTGGTATTGAAGGCATTAAGTCTTTTTCTCAGATCCTTGGTCAGAGTCCAAGTTTCACATCCGTAAAGCAAGACTGGAAGCACTAAGGACTTAAAGACAGACTGTCGTCCTGCATAGGTACTAACAGCACCACATCTCATGATGCTGTGAATCCATGACTCCCCAGGCCTGACCCAGACATCTATCGACTTCTGGTGCACAACATGCAGAGACATGAATATCACTGCCAACGTAAGTGAAACTCTCTGTGACCTCAACATTCTCGTAATAAACAGGTACAGATAAGATAGAATCATCCAAAATGTCAGTGAAAGCCTGGATTTCAGTTTTGACCGAGGTTAACCGTAATGCCAACGGCTCCGACTCCTAATTCAGCGTCTGGAGGAACCCCATCATGATGTCCAGATTAGTCTCCACAAAGATGATTGCATCATCAATGAAATCAAGATCAGAAATCTTTACATACCCAAATAATGCATCACAGCTTGATCTCTCCTCAATCCTCCCCACAATCCAGTCTTCACAAGTGGTAAAAAGTGTGGGGGACAGTACACACCTCTGGAAATAAGTCAGAGATGGTACCACCACATCTCACAGCACTCTCAGTACCAGAGTAGAGTTCAGACATCAGATCGATCAGTCTTGGTAGCACCTCACGAAGACCAATAATCCTGCACGGGGCATCCCATTTCACCGAATCAAATGCTTTGTGGAGATCAAAGTAAGCTGCGAGCACCCCCTGCTGTAACTCTCACCTGCATTTGGTGAGGATCTGAAGAGCAAGGATATGGTCAATTGTTGACCTCTTTGGTGTAAAGCCTGATGCTCTGGGCACTGGTGATCAAGCAGTTGGTGGCGAACCCTATCAATAATTATGCAAGTAAAGTCCATGCCCGTTACTGAGATCAGCGTCACCCCTCGGTAGTTGTTGCAGTTCAGGCGATCACCCTTCCCTTTCCCGAGAGAGACAAGGCTCCTCTTTCAGTCAGTTGAGATGATGCCTGTGCTCCAAACAGAACACAGAACTGCATGCAATGACGCAAGTACAGCATTTCCACCAGCCTTGAGAAGTTCCACATGGATGCCACAGATCCCAGGAGCTTTTCCCCCTTCAAACTGGTTCACCACAGCCTGCGTTTCCACAAACGAAGGCGGTCCACATTTGATTGTGGGTCAGCAACATCCCTGACATTGTGGTCAGTGACATCCCTGACATCCATCCCCACATTTGGTGGGTCAATCTGGTACAGCTGCTCAAATTGACAACTCATTGACCTTCACTTTCAACTCCTCTGTCAAGAGCCCACCACCCTTCACTCTAACTGCAGTACACCGAGGGATGGGCTTGGAGGAACGCAATGCATGGCTTCCACTGTAATCAGGATGAGAATCACTTGACCACGGGTGATGCTCTACCCCTTCGCAAATTCCTCACACACAGGTCTCCTTGTCCACCCTCAATGATTGTACAGTTTTACGCCTCAGCTCCCTGAACAGCTTAGTTCTGCCAATAAGCCTGGCCCTATGACTTTGCTCAATAGACAAAGTTCCTTTTCGCCTGACATTGGGTTCCAAGACAAACATTGGCAACATCAAGGATGGTAGTCTTAAAGGCACTCCACAACTCTTCAGGATCCCCTGAAACATCCAGACCCCCCCAGATTCTCACTCAACTCATTCTTGCAAACTCCTCGGTTACCCCCTCATCCTTGAGCCTGCCAACATCCAGCCTATATTGGGATGGTTCCATTCTCCTGGATTTAAGCTGCAACTTCAGAGTTGCTCAACCACAAACCTGTGATCGGTATTGAGGAACTGAGCACTCTCGTAGACCCTGCAGTTCTGAATCATCCTCCAGCGACCATGTGTATAATACAATGCTACTCATTGAGGAAGCATAGTTGTGTTTAAGTGAATTGGTTGGTTATGTCGGATTAATTGGAGTGTGAAAGATTGTGGAAAGGGATGGGGGGAGGGGGTGTGGTGACAGAGACTGCATGAAACTCCAGAGGAAAGAGTGACATTGAACAGCGATAGAAAGGTCGTTCAACAAAAGGAAGTAAAGAGGAACAAAAGACAGAGCTGTGAAGTTATACATCATTTTTTTCACAAGAGTTTGTACATTAATAATGTAACACATGTCTGATGCTGTAACTTTGATCTTGATATCGCGTGATGTGATATTACCATTTTACCATAAACTGTCAAGCTGACACCAAGCCAATGCTAACAAGCCCCACATCGTTGAGATGTTTGTTGTCTATGGAGAATGGTGATGGTTCATGGACAACCAATATCTCAACAATATCTTGTGAGTTTATCAGATAATAGACCCTGAGGGTTCTCATAATTGCTACTCATTTGCAAACACATGATGTTACCTGTGGCTTCTTTTATTTAAATACCAGCAAAGACCACCTGTTGCTTCGCTGATGGGGCTGTGAAGGGGAAAGGGGTTGAGAAAGAGAGAGGAGGGGAGGGAGAGATGGGAGCCAGAGAGGACGGAGGGAAGGGAAGGGCAGGGAGAGAAGGTAGCGGAAGGAAGGAGTGGGTGAAGAAGGGGAAGCTGGGAAGGAGAGAAGAGCGAGGAATGGGGGTGGAGGTGGGGAGAGCAATGCCTCACGAAATGTTGCTTTACACTGTGGGAGGGAGAGACAGAGAGGACAGAAAGAGAGAGGGGGGAGAGTCCAAGCTGTTAGAGACATGGTTAGAGGGGGAGAGAGGGACAGACAGAAAGAGAGGTGGGGGGGAGAAACAGACAAAGAGAGAGCGGGGTGGGGTGGGGGAGAGAGACAGACAGAAAGGGAGAGGGGTTGGAGAGAGACAGACAGAAAGAGAGATGGGGGGTGGTGGGGGGAGAGACAGACAGAAAGAGGGAGGGGGGTGGAGAGAGACAGACAGACAGAAAGAGAGATGGAGGGGGGAGCCCGCCCACACTCGTGATCCCTTACCGGAATGAAGGTGGATGCTTTGAGCCTGCTTTGGGAGGATTCCAACTCCATTACACACACACACACACACACACACACACACACACACACACACACACACACACACACACACACACACACACACACACACACACACACACACACACACACACACACACACACACACACACACACACACTCTTTCTCTCTTTCTCTCTTTCTCTCTTTCTCTCTTTCTCTCTTTCTCTCTTTCTCTCTTTCTCATAAGGAGGTGGATATTTTGAGATGTGTGATAGCTTCATTCCACTTTCTGGAACCCCTTTATGGAGATAACAACCAACGATCAACAACCAATAACACACACACACACACACACACACACACACACACACACACACACACACACACACACACACACACACACACACACACACACACACACACACACACACACACACACACACACACACCGGTGCCAATTGCCATTGGAGTAACCAGTTTATATTGTTGCAGCCATGGTAACCGAAACACCAGCTTGTCACTCAGGGGGTTTAATCCCCGTTTGTCCTATGAAGAGCCAGACCTGGGACCACCGCTCACAATTAACTTCGTGATATGGTGGGTTGCTTTAGAACCACGAACGCCACCCAGTTAACCACGAGTTCTGGTGTCCACCGTCTAATTATGCCGTTTAACTAGAGATCCTGTGGTTACCTAAACGGGGAGCGCGCCCTCGGCAAAGCACCAATCTTATCTTGATTAGATCTTAATTAGGGTGGCCGACAGTTTTAATCGCTGGTGCATGCCGACTTATTGGTCAACTTGTGTGGTAATTACCTCCCAGTCTATCTAGGTTCGGACAATGCTGGGTCAATGCCCAGAAGGAAAGGACAAGCACAGACAGGTTGGAACGTCAACAAAGAATTTATTAACAATAAAATAAATAAATAAAAGGAACTTTTTATTTTCGTGAGGTAAAAATAAATAACTCCAAATGAATCGAAATGATCGCAAGCAAAGAAATAATTAATCAGGCACAATGAATCGGAGTTATAGGAAAGATTCAGAGAGCAGATGCTTATCGGGGATTGACTTATTTAACCACTAAACACAGACAAGGGGTACCCAGCAGATCATTTTGTGGGGGGGGGGGGATGCGTGAAGAATCATCTCGCTCACCAAATAGAAGTCATACATCAAATAAAAACGTCCTGGAACGTGTGTGCGTGTCTTGTCCGTCGCCAGCACCCAGCCTTGCCGTGCACCCACTCGCCAACAACCTTGAACCCCAGTCGACCTCTGGTGGCACCGATATCGTCTGTTGCGGGTTTAAACCCTGGTGCTGCGACATGGGCAGCTCCTCATACTTCACAAAACTGGTGACGTCCAGTGACCCACACGGTCCGTTGGTGACTGACCCGTGCCTCACTCGTGACTGACCCGTGCCTCACTCGTTGCTGACTGACCCGTTCCTCACCCGTTGGTGACTTACCCGTGCCTCACTTGTTGGTGACTGACCTGTGCCTCACTTGTGACTGACCCATTCCTCACCCGTTGGTGACTTACCCATGCCTCACTCGTTGGTGACTGACCCGTGCCTCACTCATTGTCGGCGCTGCTCACACCCACACGCGCACACACACGCCAAGAACGGACCTCCCCCTCTTTTTTATATAGGCGGCCCGTCTCGGTGGGAACAGAGTCCCCCAAAGTTCACCCCACCCCACATGTGCACAATTACAGTGACAACCCATGGCTTACGAGGCCATGTCTGTGGTGCGGGTGTCAAACACCGATCGAAACAAAGGGTGGGTCTCGGCGTCCGTGAAAGAAATGTGTGTCAACGTTGCTTGAAAAAGGCGGGTGTCGGTGTCTGTGAAAGAAACGCCCTGCATGAATGTGTCTGTCGTCAAGAGATAAAGCTTCCCATAAGAGAGGGGATCTATTCTTTACCCTTCTCAATGTATTGGGCCCATTAGACTTGGGGATGGGGCTAATCTGAACATGCATTTAAGGAAATAACTGTCTGAGGACCTGGATGTGTGGATGCATTCATCAGACTGGATTCTGAAATCCATAACAATATACATACACATCAAGTAAATATAAACGACAAACACAAAGATTTACCTTGAAACTGTTCATTGAAAGAGGATTTAAAGTGGGTAATCAGCGAAATTCAATTCAACAATGTATCAAGCCACAGAACACAAAGTGTCGATCTATACTCTATCCCTTCACAGCAAGAACAAACATGGCGAACACCTGTTCAGATGGACCTTTAAAAAAAAAAAGAAAAGTGTATTCGATGTCGAAGTGAGAAGGTGAATAACAATCAGAAATCACACAAAAAGGTTAAACAAAAAGATGTCCTGCAAAAGAAAATTGCACATTTTCAGTGGACGAGGAACCCACTGCACGGCACCACGGGTCTCAACAAAGGCAGAAACATACGTTTAATCGATGTGATTAAAGCACGTGTGCTTTTTTCTCGAAACGAACAACCAAACAGCTTGGAGAGCGCTTGCCAAGTGACTTAAGCATTCAAGCAAGCACTCCAATGAAACGGTCGATAAGAAACGGCTCCCTTGGCACGCAATTGGCAATCACCGAACCGTCATATTCAACATCCACCGCCCGGAGACGCCCGAAATGTCACATATGTCCGAATTGGACAAATGAACACTTTTATAGGATTCGGAACTGCTTGTAAGTTCGATTGTGGAGATTAAATTTTGTCATTCTTCTTAATTTAAGAGATACTCGTGGTGATCGCATGTGTGGAAATGAAATAAAACAATGAATGCTGACGTCTCCGGGCGTTTATAAGCATTACAATGTACCCAGCGATTCATAGCTATAATCATCACACCATTTTAAAGCCTTTTTCCCTGAGCAGGGGTCAGCTTTTTTGCGGGCTCCAATCATGGTACCCTTTCTTGGGGCAATGTTTTTTTACAGCCAGATACCCTTCCTGACGCCAACCCTTTAGTCACTTTTGACACGCAGGGATAATTACCAGTATACTGGTGCTCATTTTGCCTACCTCAGAAGGATGACAGGCTGAATCAACCCCCCTGATAATTCAGTGGCCACCGGGGCTCGAACTCAGGACCCCGAGGATCCCAAGGCACCACTCTAAACACTAAGCCAACACCAGGCTTTTTAAAGCGATTCATAGCTATGATGAATGGCAATTTCAAGTTGCGGCCTGTTCCAAGTCGAGGTAGGGTTGAGCAGGCCAAAAAACATGGAGGCTTCAGACCCCAGCGACGTTACCCAGGAAATGCCTTGAGACCCCAGACAGCTCGGTGGCCGAAGATCACCTGATGATGGATATAATTAATAATGCCATTAATTCTCTTCAAAAGGGGTGTTTTAATTAACCTAAACATCCAATTTTCACTCCTGCACTTCCTTGCAGTTTTCTTGATATGTATGCAATGTTTCAGACTGCTCGGTTTTATGGTTTTGTAGTTATGGAGGACACACACGCACGCACACATTACCTTTTATTAGGATAGATCGAGAGCAGAGTCATAAAAATATTTGGACCCACTTTGGAATTTTGAGTCTTTTGAGGTTTGTTTTTATTTTACAAATTATAAACAGTTTATTTATAAACCGATGCTTGCCTGAAACATGAACAATGGGAATGTTGTGTGCTTCTGACAGTATGAAGTTGAATTGGGACTGGTGTCTGTCTCCTTGGACACACTGTTTCTTGGCTTGGAATGCAGCCTTCTGGCCCTGCCTGTCATCGCCATCCTCACCTTTGCATTCAGCTGCAGCAATAAGGTTTCACTGCGGCACACACAGTGTGTAATACAAATTTCCACCGCAGAATGCATTTGGGAACTGGCAGTTAAGCGCAGAGGTACCATTATCGTCATTGAACTGTCTCGTCTGGGTTTCATTAACAACTCAACTCTAAACTGTCCACTTGGTGTTTCACAAGCAACTCATTGTATTAATGAGTGCACCTTCCTTCAGAGGGATTTTAAGCCAGTCACCTGTGCATTAACATTTGCTGGTGGATGTTAAAGACACCACAGTGTCCTTTGCACTGTGGCCATTGTGCCAAATTCCTGACCTAAACCTGTTCCCTGAAACTTTGGCGAGATCACCAGAGTCATTTCCTGGTGTTATTGCCAAGAACAGTGTTACCCAGACTGTGAAATAACATGTGCAGTGTTTGGACTTAAGGAATAAGTTGGAGTCCGATATTTTCAAGGGGGAAATGCTAAAACAAGACTCACTGTTTCTCTCTTGGTTTGGAGATCGACATCTCTTGTGTGTATTTAGCATTGCTTTTTCAGAAATTATTACTCTTATTATGATGATTATTATTATCATCATTATTATTATTTGTTATAAATGTAGCCGGCATTTTCAATGTGTTTAATTCAATGCTTCCATATTTAATTCACGCTTTCACAAGTCACTCTAAATGCTCTATTTTCTCCAACATCGCAATTAATGCAGTGTTTTCAAACATTTTCACCCTTTCACAAGTTTTGACATCTGTTAAAGCAGACAGCCAGCTCATAACTGACATGACAGATTACATGTGGTGTAGCCTTGCATTGGTGGAATAAGGAAGTATATGACCAAATAATGCATTGACATGTAAAACCTCAAAAGTAGTTTATTTAATGACTTGTTGCAAATGTGCGATCAATATGTTGGTGAAATGATGCAGAGATGTAATGTGCAAATGAATTCACACATGAGCGGCACAAGAAACCCAAATAAAACCACTGGTTGTCCACAACTCACTCATCACTTTACATGTGGATGCTGTCAAAATGCGAGCTTCAGTGTTCAGGTTGTAGAAAAGATGAGCAGTAATGCCCGAAAAAAGGATGGACTGGAAGCGAAAACAATCACACAATTATGTAAACGTCGGTAACTTTTCTGGATTGAAGAATTAAGAACAACTTCCCCATTTGGATTAAATGAAATAATTAATGATACATACACACAAAATAATGGCCCAAACATAATCGCCTCTGTTTTAAACACCTAACCACGAGACTCTCAGAGACACTGTACATAATTATGGACTTGAATGTCCGGTAACGGACACACCACAACTTAACAATTTATTATGTTTTCTTGATATGTATGCAATGTTTCAGACTGCTCGGTTTTATGGTTTTGTAGTTATGGAGGACACACACGCACACACACGACAGGAAATCCGAGCCGTATCCCTGGACATATCACGTGCTTTTGACACAGTCTGGCACCCTGCCCTACTCACCAAACTCTCTGCCCATGGTATTCAAGGCCATCTCCACTCATGGCTCGCAGACTTCCTCTCCTGTCGCAGTCAACGTGTGGCCCTAAATGGAGTTCTTTCATCCCCTCTTCCTGTGCAGGCTGGAGTTCCTCAAGGTAGCGTTCTGGGCCCTGTTCTTTTTCTGGTTTTCATCAATGATCTCTCGGACTCTCTGGAAAATCCTCTATTTCTCTTTGCCGATGACTCAACCCTCTGCCGTACCATCTGTCATCCCTCAGCCCGGCAAGCAGCAGCTTCTTCGCTCACTGCAGATCTGGATAAAATCACAAACTGGTCCAACACGTGGAACATGTCTTTCAATCCAGACAAATCTCACACTCTCACTATGTCTCTTCGAAAGGACCGTTTACAAACCCCCCCATCCACTTTCTCAACAATCCTCTGGAAGAAGTCTTTTCTTTCAAGCTTCTGGGTCTCACTATCTGCCATGACCTTTCCTGGGAAAGTCACATTTCCAACCTTGCCTCAAAAGCCAGTCGCCGACTGGGAATCCTCCGTCGTGCAAAGTCCTTCCTCGGCCCTCTTGAGCTCCTGACCACTTACAAAGCTTTTGTCCGTAGCCTGATGGAGTACTGCTCTCCCCTCTGGGCTGGTGCTCCTGCCTCCCACCTTTCTCGACTTCACGCTGTCGAAACCAGGGCTTTTAAAATCATTGGCATCTCCCGCAATGAAGCTGAGTCTTTGGGCCTCTCACTCAATCACCGCAGGTTGGTCGGTGGTCTTTCTGTCTTCTACCGACTCCTCTCCAGCCTTGCCCCCCCTGCTCTCTCTGCGATTTGTCCCAACCACATTTCCACAGGGCGCTCAAGGTCCGCCAACAACCCCCTTCTGGTAAAACTACCAAAATCACGAATCACTGCTCATCTTCACTCTTTCATTCCTCTTTTTCCCGCCTTTGGAATAAACTTCCTCACTCTATTCTTTCCCATTCTTCCCTTCAGGCTTTCAAAACAGCTGTTCACCACCACCTCTTATCTTCCCCCATCCAAATCCTCGATCTTTTCTACCCCGATAATCCACCCAAGCCCACTTCCTTCAATTCTCCTGCTTTCCTTCCTGAAAGTCCCTTTAATGTCCATCTTCCCCTCGCCATGTTCCCCGTCCCATCCCCATCCCTCTCCCTTCCACAGTTCACCTGTGTCTGTTCCCCAATGTTTTGTCCCTTCCACTCCCGCCCCTCTTGTCTCATGCCTCCTTGCTGTGAGTTGTGTGTTAGCTCTCATACGAGCCTCGACCAAGGTATACAAAAAAAAAAATAAAAAAAAAAAAAAAAAAAATTACTTAAGGGGCTGTCACACCTTGGCGTTTTAGCCAGCGTATGGCAACGTATCAAAATGTATGTAAAACGCTGGCGTACGCTGAACTTTTGATGATTTTTTTTTAAAGTTTTTGTCATATTCATAACGAGTTGGACGTATGCATAACGTATTAGTAATGTACACAGAACGTTTCGATAACTTATAGATAACTTATACCAATGAATGCTTAGCGTGTTGTCGGTGTTCACAACATATGCCCAACGATAGTCTAACGTATGTATAACATGCGGCAGCGTATCGCCGACGATCACGTGGCGTAGCCTATTAATAGGCTGCCGCTCAACGATTTAAATCATAACCGCACGAGACATTGAAGTGTCAAGGCCCTGTCACACCTTGACGTTTTAGCCAGCGTATGCCGACGTATGAAAAATTTGCGAATACGCTGGCACACGTCTAATACGTTATGGGTAAGTTTTGTACACGTTAAGAGCACGCTGGCATACGTCATAGTATGCCGAGCCCGTCGACAAATCTTAAGCATGCTCAAAATTTGTCGACGTATGCCAGCGTATGACTCACATGTTCCGCATTCGCTGGCCATAAGTTGTAGGCACGTTATGCGATCGTTGACACACGTTGACACACGTTGACACGCGTTACTTGTAAGTTACTCATAAGTCGAAACACGTCGAGGTAATGTTTAGCGTACCCGAAACTTATTTCTAACCAATGAGTAACGTGCTTTGAACCTATGTGTAACGTATCTCCAACGCACATTGACGTATGTAGACGTATTTGATTGACGTCTTCCGGACGACCACAGAACTTACTGATAGATTCAAAGTTACTCATAGATTCAAAGCACGTTACTCATAGGTTAGAAATAAGTTTCGGGGACGCTAAACATTACCTCGACGTGTTTCGACTAATGAGTAACTTACAAGTAACGTGTGTTGACGTGTGTCAACGGTCGCGTAACGTGCCTACAACACGTTACTCAAAGGTTAGAAATGTTTCAGGTACGCTTAACGTTACCTCGACGTGTTTCGACTTATGAGTAACTTACAAGTAACGTGTGTCAACGATTGCGTAACGTGCCTACAACTTATGGCCAGCGTATGCAGAACGTGTGAGTCAAACGCTGGCATACGTCAAAAAATTTTGAGCATGTTAAAATTTGTCGACGAGCTCGGCCAGCGTGCTTCAGCATGCTCTTAACATATACAAAACGTACCCATAACGTATTCGACGTGTGCCAGCGTTTTAGACAAATTTTTCATACGTCGGCATACCCTGGCTAAATCGTCAAGGTGTGACAGCCCCTTTAACAGCAGTAGAATTAAGATCAATACTTTTAAAAAGGAACAACTGAAAGGGGTTTGCCAAATCTTTTAACAGATTAATGGAAGAGGATGATCAAGAGGACCTCCCAATCCAACACATGGAGACAGTTCTGGACATTATTGACCGTAGAATGTAAAAAGAGAAATCTAAAGAGGTCAATCGTAGAAAAGACAATGACATCATCAAAATTATGTTTGATAACAAAGGGTAGAAATGATCAAAATAGAGAAAATACAACAGAAGGAAGTATGGGGTAAAGTCCCAAAATAATACAACAAAGAGAACCAACAAGGGTTGTGTACACTTCACGAAACGCCATGAGGAGAAAATCTTCATCTATAAGGAAACTGTGCAATATATAGACGTCGGGGAATGGTTGAGTAACACGCATCATTGTAATTGTGAACATTCCATATTTAAAGATCCACATCAAAAACACTATCACATGTGATCTCAGAATAGTGAAAGATGTAGAATTGCGTACATTACTGAAAAATTAGAAGGGCACTGCACTCGGTAGAGCGCATACCTCCACCACACAATGCCTGATCCACGAGAACATATCGGGCCCAATACATTTTTTTAAATATCATGCCATATATCGTTTTTGGCTCTATCTCTCAAAGGTGAAGAATCACTTTAAAAATTATCAGATCTGGATCCGGATTCAGATCTTCACCAAAATGGAATGAATTCGTCATTGCCAAACACCCAACATGTCCACCAACTTTTGTCCGAATCCATCCACAACTTTTTGAGATATCGTTTTTGGCCAGATCTTTCAATGGTGAAGAATCACTTCAAAAATTCTAGTCGTCGGATCTGGATCTGGATCTTCACCAAAATCTAATCAGTTAATCCTTGTCACACACCAAACCAGTCCACAAAATTTCATCCAGATCCGTCCAAAACTTTTTGAGATATCCTGCAAGCAGACAAACGAACGAACGAACAAAGACAAACAAGAAGATGTTGTGCAGAACATGATACTTGCAAAATCCATAAAACAAATTTGAAATCAAAAATATTTGGTGGTTGAATTAATTGACCAAATTTGCAACTCCTCTTCAAATGTCAAGTGAATCGGATGAAAGTTGAGGATTTTAGAACACCTTAGTTGTTTACCTTGAGCCTCTGTTGGCCTTTTGGTTGATTTTGACCTTAAAAATAATTGGCTAGTTGAACTAATTAACCTGAAATATAACTTCTCATCAAATTTCAACTCAATCGGATGAAAATTGAGGATTTTAGAAATACCACCCGAGTTGTTGATCCTTGGCCTATGTTGACCTTTTGATCAATATTGACCTCAAAAATAATTGATTGGTTGAATTCAGTGACCTGAAATATAAATCCTCTTCAAATTTCAAGTCAATCGGATGAATATTGAGGATTTTATAAATACCATCTTCGTTGTTGACCTTGGACCTATGTTGACTTTTGACCTCAAAAAACAAAAGGCTTCTTCCTAATGACAAACTCTAGCCTGTGGTGAAGTTTCGTGAAGATCAGTTTAAAATTGTGACCTGTAGGTGACAAACAAACAGACAGAATAACAAAACCGACGAACCAATATACTTGAAAAATCTTCGAATTTGCAAGTAACAAACAGACAGAAAAGGGTGAAAACATAACCTCCATCACCTTCGGTGGTGGAGGTAATGATCTATCCCACATGAGCACATGGTCCACGCTGAGGCCGTACATTGTCGTATCTACCCTGGATCACACACATAACATGAAACATCAATCAGCACCTTGTGATCCCTCCAATATGGTGGACAATTCAAACCGTTTTGTTCTCTTGTTTTTATTAACTAAGATATTGACCGATCTACACTACAAGACTCTCCTCCAGTGTGTCTGTCCATTCAGGATGGAGCTTCCCTCCCTCATTCAAGGAGGGGGCTTCCTTTGTTCAGAAAAGTGCTTCAAAATTAAATCGCCACCATTGTTTTTGTTCTGCAAGCTCTGAGGATCCATATGTCTCTTTTGTGAGGCCCACACTTTCTGACTCTCTCACTACTTTATCGAAACTCTAATTCGATATGTAATTTCATTTTTCATTTCATCCGGGAGGGGAGAGAGGGGATGGGAGTGGGGGTAGAGATCATGGAGGAGAGGAGAGGAGAGGGGAGGGTTGAGGTCTTGAAGTCACATTTCACATTTACATGGAATTTCCACAGGTCCCTGTTCGTCAAAGAATATTTTACACCCCATTATTGTCCCAATATTTTCTGCAGACCAGCTTTAACCTTTTCTCTGTGCGTGTGCATTCAGATAACAAGTCCAATGGTGAATGGAAAGGTTAGCCCATCAGAAATGGAGCTTCAACAAACTTTGGACATTTGCTTCTCCGACGGTATGCACATTTGCACTGGATATTCCGAGTCGTTCAATCTGATCAATTCGCTGAAATATTTCGTTTCTTTTTTTTTTTCTTCCTCTTTGCAAGACCAAGGCTCATGGAAGAGTAAAATAGAACTGACAATGGGACAAACGTCCGAGGAATCAATAAATGAACAGCGTATGAGGGGAGGAAACACCGGAGCTAGCAAGTAAAATGGTTGGGTTAGGAAAGGTTCCTGGGGGTAATAAAGATCATCAACCAGTCAGGATGAGGGATGAGAAGAGGTGGTGGTGCACTACTTGCTTGATGTCTTGCATTATTAAGATAAATACCAAAATAATGGAGATGGTAACGATGGAAATATTGTATTTCCCATGGAAAAGCTTCACAGTGTTAAACTGCGGTAAATGAAATGAGGTGAGGTGGTCGAGCATGCACGGGCACAGGTGGTCCGAGCAATGATAAATAATAACTTATGGACCTTAGTTGGGAGAAAGTTAAACGGGATCTTGTTTACCTGCTTTTCACTTGTCGAATACATGCAAGATGGCGAAAAGCTTCGACCAAGCATCTCTCTTAATTTGTTACC
This sequence comes from Eptatretus burgeri, assembly GCF_056783735.1. Classification (NCBI taxonomy): domain Eukaryota; kingdom Metazoa; phylum Chordata; class Myxini; order Myxiniformes; family Myxinidae; genus Eptatretus; species Eptatretus burgeri. The sequence goes on from NC_140964.1 coordinate 139,609,840, forward strand.
GATGATATCTGATTGTGTTCAACCCAAGACAACCGAACTTTTGATGTACACACAAGTGTTTGAATTTATCATTTGTGTGCAGCCTCACCTGCAGGTGGTGTGCTGCATTTAGACTGCACCCCTTCGTTACCTGGCCAGATCTCACGACCGTCCCGTGGATGCTCCGTACTCGTTTGGGCTCTTTGTTGGAGTGTTACTCTTTCGGGCACAGTTTTTACCTGCTTGCTTGGCTTCAGGTAGGACCGAGATTTAAGTATATAAACTAAGTCAGTGTGTGCACTCGTGTCGTTTCCCTCCTCACCCACCATCCCCTCCTGAGATTATTCGATTCAGGAACTTGTGCTCTGCCATTGAATGTGAAAGAACAGTTTTTCTGTCTTGTAGGAATGAAAATAAAGACCAATTACTGTACCACAGTCCCATGAAGGAACTCAGATGTAACCACACACACACACACACACACACACACACACACCCCACACATCCACACACAAACATACATATATCATATCTATATATATATATATATATATATATATATATATATATATATATATATATATATATATATATATATATATATCAGCCTGGTGTTGGCGCAGTGGTTAGGGCAGCGGCTTGGGATCCAAAAGGTCCTGAGTTCAAGCCCCGTTGGGCCACTGAATTAATACACCAGGGGGTTGACCCAGCCTGTCATCCTTCCTAGGTCGGCGAAATGAGTACCAGTGTACTGGGCCGGTGTATACCCCGGTTAAAATAGGTGTACCATATCCCTGTGTCGTAAGAGGCGACCAGGGTTGCGTCAGGAAGGGCATCCAGTGTAAAACATGTGCCAAATCACTATGCGGATCATACGGATGATGTGCAGTGGCAACCCCTAACGGGAGCAGCCGAAAGACGAAGAAGAAGATATAAAGATATATATATATATATATATATATATATATATATATATATATATATATATATATATATATATACACATATACACACACACACGTACATAGACATACAAGAAAATGTGAAATTTCTAAAACATTCGACTTATCTTTTTCTCCTGTTTGGAGAATTATATTGAGCGAACAAAAAATTTAGAAACGTAACAAAATTAACGAGCTTCATTGAGCGATATGATTTAATGCATTCGCTGCTCGACCTCGCGCCCTGTCCCCCAGAGGAGCTGCCTATTCATAGTGTCTGCCAAATGTGTGTCTATATTTTCGGAGGTTTACCGACGTGCTCCACAAGGAATCAAACCAAATCTGGTGAAAAACGGACTTTATAAAAAAGAAAAAGCGAAAACATTTGTGCGGACCCCGAATCGATGTTCCACGTAACGCATGCACAGATCGGCAGGCAAGATGGCAGATTATCTGCAATGTTTATAATTATATTTTTTGAATGCATTGTCAAGGCTGGTATGAGGGTTAACACACAATACACAACAAAGGGGGGGGGGGAGGCAGGAGAGGGAAGGACAAAACAGTGAGGAACAGAGACATTAGGAGATCTGTGGAAGGGAGAGGGAGATGGGGTGGGGAACACGAAGTATACAAGATGGACATTGCAGGGAGTTTCAGGACCTCGCACGACAGGGAACTTTCTGGAAGAAAGGCAGGGAATTTGACCGAGGTGGGTTTGGTGTGGATTCACGTAGGGAGAAAAGATTGTGGTTTTGAATGGGGGAAGATAAGAGGTGGTGATGAACAGCTGTTTTGAAGACCTGGAGGGAAGAATGGGAGATGTGTGGGAGTTTATTCCAATGGAGGGCAAAAAGAGGAATGAAAGAGTGAAGGTGAGCAGTGATTCGTGATTTTGGTAGTTTTACCAGAAGGGGTTTGCTGGCGGACCTTGAGTGTCCTGGGGAAATATGGAGGGGACCACAGCTTTGTCTATCTTTTCGAAGGTTTCGCGAGGTACTTTTCATGAAATCAAAGCAAATCTGGTAAAAAAAACATAAACAAAAACAGACGTTTTAATATAAAGTAATAATTATAATGTTTGCGTGGAACACAAAACGATGTCCCATGTGATGCATGCAGAGAGGAGCAGGCAAGATGGCGAATTTATCTGCAATGTTTATTTCACGGGCGATTCAACTTTGCGATGTCTCCAGGGTTGTTCTGCATTAAGCTGAAACTCTTTTGTGGATAAAGTCATTATTAAAATAAATTCATTTTCTTTCATTATGTGCTGCATTTGTGGTGAAGACCAGCTTCAAAGTTAAAGGGATCCAACCTGATATGCACTGACAGCCTGGTCTGGCATGCCTGATCAACAATTTCATTGGAGTGCTTTCAGGAATGCTTATGCCACTTGCCAAACGCTTTATAGTTGATAGCGGTACCGCGCTACATCCTTTTGAACAAATCATTCATTCACTGCATACGCTTTTGCCCACCACGTCATTCTGAGCGAGTGGTTTGTGCTCCATCGCCCTGAGCGAGTGGTTCTTGCTCCGTCACCCTGAGCGAGGTGTTCATGCTCCGTCACCCCAAGCGAGGTGTTCGTGCTCCGTCACCCTGAGCGAGGTGTTCGTGCTCTGTCGCCCCGAGCGAAGTGATCGTGCTCCGTCGCCTCGAGCGAGGTGTTCATGCTCCGTCACCCCGAGCGAGTGGTTCATGCTCCGTCGCCCCGAGCGAGGTGTTCGTGCTCCGTTGCCCCGAGCGAGGTGTTCATGCTCCGTCACCCCGAGCGAGGTGTTCGTGCTCTGTCGCCCCGAGCGAGGTGTTCGTGCTCCGTCGCCCCGAGCGAGTGGTTTGTGCTCCGTCGCCCCGAGCGAGTGGTTCGTGCTCCGTCGCCCCGAGCGAGTGATTCGTGCTCCGTCGCCCCAAGCGAGTGGTTCATGCTCCGTCACCCCAAGTGAGGTGTTCGTGCTCTGTCGCCCCGAGCGAGGTGTTCGTGCTCCGTCACCCCATGCGAGTGGTGAGTGGTTCATGCTTCGTCATCGTGAGCGAGTGGTTCGGGCTCTGTCACCTTGAGCGAGTGGTTCATGGCTGAGCCAGCTTGGTTCCGGACGTGTCTGGATGGCGTTTGTCTCTGGGCTGTTTTTAAGTGTGACCCGTAGAAAATGGATTTCAAACATTTCTTTTGTTTGTTTCCATCTTCTCCGTTATTCTCTGCCGAATCATTTTCACAAAACAGTATGTATCATAATTAACGCTCCACCACACGTCTGCTTTCCCTTACTCTCACTTCACACTGTCTTCCCTTCCCCTACCCCTCCTAGCTTCACTACCCCTCCTCGCTTCCCTACCCCTCCTCGCTCCCCCACCCCTCCTCAATCTCCCACCCCTCCTCGATCTCCCACCCCTCCTCGATCTCCCACCCCTCCTTGCTCCCTCTCCCTCCACCTCTTCACTTTCCTCACTCTCTCTTTCTCCCCCACCCCTCTCTCACTCTTCCCCCTTCTTTTTCTTCTTCGCCCTTTTTGTATTCCCATGAGCGAAGCGACGGGTGGCATTTGCTCGGATAATATTGTTACGGATTTCAGAATCCGATCCGACGAATGCTTACAAACATCCAGGTCCTCAGACAGTTATTTCCCTAAATGCATGTCCAAGATAGACCTATCCCCAAGTCTGGTGGGAATCTAAATGTGATGCATTGACAAGGGTAAAGAATAGATTCCCTCTCTTATGGAAAGTTCCTTTTTCTCTTTACGACAGACACATTCATGCACGTTAGATAGCGTTAGCCCAGCGGAGGCTCGACACCCGCCTTTTTCCATCGACGTTTGACACCCCGTTACGCAGCTCTATGGACGCTAACTTGTTATTTTTCATATCAGGCTGAACATTGAGGTGATAATTGTTGTTGACATTTTATGAGCACTTCACGTTTTCGCTCGGTAATTCTGACAGATGGCTGCTTTTTGCCGTTCGTCCAGCACCACAAACATGGCATCTTCAGCTAGGAATAATCGCGGGACATGCTGGTTGTCACGGCAACGATTCGCAAATGGGGTGGGGTGGATTTGGCTGGAGTCTGTGCCCATCCAGACGGGCCGCCTATAAAAAGGTTGCCGAGTGGTCTGGGCGGCTCAGTCGACAACGAGTCAGTTTGTGAGTTGGTATCAGTCAGACAACTTTACCAGTCAGTGAGTCAGTGTCAGACGGCTTTTTCAGTCAGTCGGCGCCAGTGAGTTGGTGACAGCCTCACAGCACCTCAGCGTCTCACAGCCTCACAGCACCTCAGCGTCTCACAGCCTCACAGCACCTCAGCGTCTCACAGCACCTCAGCACCTCAGCGTCTCACAGCCCCTCAGCGTCTCACAGCACCTCAGCGTCTCACAGCGCCTCAGCGTCTCACAGCGCTTCAGCGTCTCACAGCACCTCAGCCCCTCAGCGTCTCACAGCCCCTCAGCGTCTCACAGCCCCTCAGCGTCTCACAGCACCTCAGCGTCTCACAGCACCTCAGCGTCTCACAGCGACTCAGCGTCTCACAGCTCCTCAGTACCTCAGCGTCTCACAGCGCCTCAGTTCCTCAGCATCTCACAGAGCCTCACAGCGTCTCAGAGCATCTCACAGCACCTCAGAGCGTCTCACAGCGCCTCAGCGTCTCACAGCTCCTCAGCTCATCAGCGTCTCACAGAGCCTCACAGCGTCTCAGAGCGTCTCGCAGCCCCTCAGCGTCTCGCAGCCCCTCAGCGTCTCGCAGCCCCTCAGCGTCTCGCAGCCCCTCAGCGTCTCGCAGCCCCTCAGCGTCTCGCAGCCCCTCAGCGTCTCGCAGCCCCTCAGCGTCTCACAGTGCCTCAGTGTCTCACAGCCCCACAGCGGCTCACAGTTCCTCAGTGTCTCACAGCGCCACAGCGTCTCACACTGCCTCAGTGTCTCACACTGCCTCAGTGTCTCACAGCGCCACAGCGTCTCACAGTTCCTCAGTGTCTCACAGCACCACAGCGTCTCACAGTTCCTCAGTGTCTCACAGCGCCACAGCGTCTCACAGCGCCACAGCGTCTCACAGCGCCACAGCGTCTCACAGCGCCACATCGTCTCACAGCGCCACAGCGTCTCACAGCGCCACATCGTCTCACAGCGCCACATGGTCTCACAGCGCCACAGCGTCTCACAACGCCACATCGTCTCACAGCGCCACAGCGTCTCACAGCGCCTTAGTGTCTCTCAGTGTCTCGCAGTGCCTCAGCGTCTCACAATTCCTCAGCATCTCACAGTGCCACAGCTCCTCAGCGTCTCACAGTGCCTCACAGCTCCTAACAGCTGTCCATCGGTTGTGGCTCCTGGTGGCTCCTGGCGGTGGGTGATGCTCGTACCGTTAATGTTCCTTCTGCTCGAGACCTGCTCTTGGCTTGCCTGATTCTTGGCGGTGACGACGACTGGCGTTCAAGCCTGTTCGCGAGTGGGAGCACGGCAAGGCTGGGAGATGACAACGGACAAGGCACGCTCACACATTTCAGGACGTTTTTATTTGACGTACGACTTCTATTTGGTGAGCAAGACGATTCCTCTTCCCCCCCCCCCCCCAAATGATCTGTTGTATAACCTTGTCTGTGTTTAACTGTTAAGTAATTCAATTCCAGATAAGCATATGCTTTTTGTCTCTTTTTCTGTCAGTGCCTGATTAATTATTTATTTGTTTTCTATTATTTTGATTGACTTGAATTTACTAATTTTTACCACACTGAAATAAAAAGTTATTTTTATTTATTTATTTTCTGATTTATAAATTGATTTGTTGACATTCCAACCTGTCCTTGCTTGTCCTTTCCTTCCATTGATCCATCATTGTCCGAACCAAGATAGACTGGGAGGTAATTACGACACTAATTGACCAATAATAGTCGGCACGCACCAGCGGTTAAAACGCTCGGCCACCCTAATTAAGATCTAATCAAGATAAGATTGGTGCTTTACCGAGGGCACGCTCCCCGTTCAGGAAACTACGTGATCTCTCGTTAAACGGCATAATTAGACGGTGGACACTGGAACTCGTGGTTAACTGATTGGCGGTCATGCTTCTAAAGTAACCCACCGTATCACGAAGTTAATTTCGAGCGGTGGCCCCAAGTCCGGCTCTTCTGAGGACTTACGGGGATTAAACCCCCTCATAATGCACTCGGTACCTGTGGCCATAACAATATATTAAGCGATAAACACTTTACCTTGTAGACATGTCCATGATACAGCACCTCCATCTTACCATCGACTCAAACTGTCATTCAAATTTTCAAACTGTCATTAACAACCAATTTTAACATGATGCACTGCGTAACCTAGCATCCACCAACAAATTCTATTCATGCTTCTTTATAATTATTTTATAAATAATATTTATTTATTGTATTTTCATCTAAATACCTCCAATACATATATATATATATATATATATATATATATATATATATATATATATATATATGTATATATATATATATATATATATATATATATATATATATATATATATATATATATATATATATATATATATATGTATATATATGTATATATATACATATACATATACACATACATACATACATACATACACACATACATACACACATACATACACACATACATACACACATACACACACACACACACACACACACACACACACACACACACACACACACACACACACACACACACACACACATTTTCATTCGTAATAATAATTAAATAATTTACCTCACTAAAATAATTAATTCGTTATTATTATATCAAATGTAATGCAATAGGAACTGGTTTTTATGAAAACCAACCAAACTTAAAGAAGGTGATGATGTTGTCGAAAGACATCCTCACAAGACCTGATCAAAAAATCAGCCAAATATCCTTTGTTTGACAAGATGGAAAAAAACCTTCTCAGCACATTCCACAAAATCATCGTTTACTGAACAAATTCTCACAAATCTAAGTGTCTGAGATAAACGACATGGTAACCCATTTTAATTGGTACATTGGTTGATACCTGGAAAGGTGTACAAGACTCCCGGGAACTGAAATCATGAACTTTATGATGTACACTTGAACTAAAACCATTCTATACAACTCTAACCAACACATCCAGATATGGAGCAACTGGACAATCATTACCACTCTTGTTTACAATCGGACTATCTGGATAAATCTTGTGAAGCTGCCTATCAAAAACATTATAGTTAACCACACAAATATCATCTATGTAACGACATATGTACTGTCGTGGCCAAAAATATTGGCACCCTTGCACTTTTTTCAAATAATGCACCATTTCCTCCAGAAAATTGTTGAAATTAATAAATCTTTTGGGATCCACACATGTATTTCTTTGGTTTCCAGTGGAACAAAACAAAGCTGAAAAAACTACGAAATCTTCGCTTATTCCACACAGAAATCCGAAAATGTCCCGGACAATATTATTGTTATTGGCACCTTTTAGAAGTTGTGAGAAATACTGAGATTTCAAGCAGGTGATTCTCCTCCACTTTGGAATTGACCTCACCTGTGGTGAGTTGCAGGTGCCTGCCAAATATAAATCACTCATTCAACCACTCCTAATCCTAATTTTATTTTCTGTGTCGGACTGGCAACCCAGCCAGGATTGTGCACAATGACCAAGGAGACTGCTCAGGCACCACCAATGCTCTGCACAGACTATGGTCCCAATGGATGGATTAATTCAACCAGTTTGAACAGAGAAAAGAAGTTATTCTGTTGTTTTGTGTCGCTGTGTGTACTGCAATGAGCATGGAGAAAATAATGAAAACCAGAGAATTGTCTGAGGAGGTCAGACAAAAGATTACAGCCAAGCATGGACAATCTCAAGGCTACAAGTCCATCTCCAGAGTCCTTGATGTTCCTGTGTCCACCGTACACAATGCCAAACAGATTCATGCTGCCTCACAGATTCAAGCTGACCTTCAGACACAAGGTGGTACGACAGTTTCAACTCGCACCATACGTCGCCAAACTCGTTGAAAGGGGTTCCATGGTAGGAGACCCAGGAGGACCCCCCCCTGCTGAGAGAGACATTAGAAAGCCAAACTGGAGTTTGCCACAACACACCTGAACAAGCCAAGATCCTTCTGGGAGAATGTCCTGTGGGCAGATGAGTCCAAATTAGAGCTTTTTGGTAAAGCACATCATCTCAATGTTTTCAGAAAACAAAATGAATCCTTCAAAGAGAAGAACACCTTCCCTCTAGTCAAGCATGGAGGAGATTCAGTGATGTTTTGGGGTTGCTGTACTGCCTCTGGCACTGGGTGCCTTGAATGTGTGTACGGCATCCTGAAATCAGGAGATTACCAAGGAGGCATTTTGGAGCACAATGTTCAACCTGGTGTCAGAAAGCTGGGTCTCCGTCGAAGGTCATGGGTCTTGACCCAAAAAATGACACCAAGCAGACTTCTAAAAGCACCCACAAATAGTTCAAGACAAAACCCTGGACTGTTCTGAAGTGGCCAGCAATGAGTCCAGATCTAAATCCCATTGAACACCTGTGGGTAGATCTGAAAATAGCAGATGGTAGAAGGAACCCTTCAAATCTTGGAGAACTGGAGCAGTTTGCACAACAAGAGTGGGTCAAACTGTCAGTAGAGACGTGTAGGAAACTCATTCATGGCTACAGGAAGCCCTTGACTGCAGTTATTTTGTCCAAAGGCTGTGATACCAAATATTTAGTCTGGGGTGTCAATTATTTTGTCAATGCCATTTCTGTTTTCGATTCAGAACTTAATGTATCCTTTTAAATCAGAAAATAATAAAAGGTTCCATCATCTTAACAGTGAAATAAAGAATTGTGGAGACCAAATACTTTTGTCAATTTCAACTTATTTTTCGAGAAAATTGTGAGTTATTTGAAAAAAGTGCAAGGGTGCCAATATTTTTGGCCACGACTGTATAAGATAACTTTTTAGCTGAGGCTAATTTTTTTTTTCTCCTTCATCAGTTTCTGCATGAATGAAAATTCACAGAAAATGTGAAAAATGTCTGCTAGTCGGGGGGCTGCAATTCCCACCCATGGGAATCCCTTGAACCTGCTGAAACATTATCCCACATCAAGACACAAAAGTATTAAACAAAATATAAAACCTTGTCAATCACTTTGAAGAGTGAATCCCTCATGAGTACTAAATCCAAATTTGTATTTGAAGTTGAAAAATCAAAAACTTCAACTGATTTGATATTGAGGAATCTAATTCTATCTAAGAACTCTGCAGAAGAATTAATGTTTCAGAAAGTGTTTATACCAGAATTCTCAATTACTGAACAATATTTCTGAACTGTTCTCCAAGAAATGTACAAAATAATCCTCATTTGGTGGGATAAGGGTTCAGGATATCACCACAACACACAAATAATGTTATGGTAAAACGCTGCAATTCGTTCCATAATCCTCGAGAGTGCTGGGAATTTGGAGGTGACTGTCACTTCGACTACTTACTTTTCCTGACTCTTGTTCCTCCTCTGTCACAGGTTCGATCCATCCAAAATCCTGCTGTGGTCACATATGTTGTTGCTCTCTCTTCTGGGCTCTTCATTCATCTTCCAGCCTCTACTCGTAAGCCATTGTCAAAAGCATTTAATAGAGGTTAAATATTATCAGGGATGTAATGTGGAGCGAGTGATTTTTATTTAAGGGCATTAAAATGTCTTCCACCAGTGTCTTTCGCGCTGGCTATTATGTAACCAGACGGACAGGTCGTGCACCGTTGCTTCCATATCCGTGGATAGGTGGAGCCACGATCTGTTTGCTAAGCTGGTGTGGTCTTTTTTTTCTCATCGAGGAAAGGGGAAATTTATTGATTTCAAGTGTATGTGTTTGTCATTATGAATGTATGTATGTCCGCTCTTCACCCATTGATTGGACAGCTGACGTGACGCAACCCACATTGTAACATGAAATACTTAACCTCAAGTACCCAGAGGACCCAAAAGACACCCCCTCCCTTCCCGAGGACAAAAGGACCTAAATTGCCCTGTGAACCCAAACAAAACACGAGGACCCAAAAGACCCCAAAGACTGAAAAGACCCCAAAGGCCCTGAGGACCCAAAGGACCCCAAAAGACCCCGTAGCACAAAAGTACCTGAAGACCCACAAGACACAAAAGACCCCAAGGAACCTTAACACTCAAAATACCCGAGTCCCCCAAAGACCTAAAGACCCAACCACCCAGAGGACCTAAAAGAACCCAAGGACCCAAAATACGTCGAGGACGCAAAAGACTCCGAGGACCCAAAAGACCCAACGGGATGATCTGGGACCCATGGAAATTCTCCATAATGTAAAATGTGACTTCAGGTCCCCAACCCTACACAAACACACACGCACACTCCAAAGTCCTCAATCCCACCCCCCTCCCATATCTGCCCTGTCTCTGACCCCCCCTACCACCACACTCAAACACTGTGCTCCCCTCCTCCTTTCTTCAAATCCTCAATTTCCCTTCCAACCCAAAGTCCTCAACTCCCCACCCCTCTAAAGCCACAAACCACTCTGTCCCCTCTCTGCCCCCCTCCCCCAACCGAATTCTGTTATCCCCTCCCCCATTTTTTTCTTCAAGTCCTCAGCTGCCTCAAACCCCAAGTACTCAACCCCCTTCCTTACTCCAATTTCTCAATCCTCCTCCCCCCTCCTTTCCAACGTCTCAATCTCCCTCTTCCTACAATAAGCGATTTTATCATACCCCACCCCCAACAATCTGTCCTCCCTCCCCATGTCTTCCTGTTTTTAACAGTGTTACACAAAGATACATTGGGAACTTTGGCACATGAGTAGGCCATGTGGCAATCATGCCTGCGTTGTTCCTGTCCCCGTTTGTTCAGAATAATATGATAAAAGTAAATAAAGACGGAATGTTAAAACAGTTCCCCCCTTTCTTCCCTTATTTTCCCTATAATTCACAGACCTGTGTTTGTTTGTTTGTTGCTTGCAAAATCGAAGATTTTTCAAGTCTATTGGTCAGTCGATTTTGTTAGTCTTTTTGTCTTGTCCGTTTGTCACCGACAGGTCACAATTTTAAACCGATCTTCACGAAACTTCACCACGTGGCAGAGTTTACCATAAGGAAGAAGCCCATTGTTTTTGAGGTCAAAAGGTCAACATAGGCCAACGGTCAACAACTAAGGTGGTGTTTCTAAAATCCTCAATTTTCATCTGATTTACTTGAAATTTGAAGAGGATTTCTATTTCAGGTCACTAAATTCAACCAATCAATTATCTTTGAGGTCAACATTGACCAAAAGGTCAACATAGGCCGAATTTCGAAAATTGTCAATTTTCATCCGATTGACTTGAAATTTTGAAGAGGAGTCGCATATTTGATCATTGAATTCAGCCACCAATTATTTTCAAGGTCAAAATTGTTTTATGGATTTTGCAAATGTCGTGCTCTGCACGACGTCTTCTTGTTTGTTACTTGCAAAATCGAAGGTTTTTCAAGTTTATTGGTTCGTCGATTTTGTTATTCTGTCTGTCTTTATTGCCTCCAGGTCACAATTTTAAACCGATCTTCACGGAACTTCACCACATGGTAGAGTTTGTCATGAGGAAGAAGCCTATTGTTCTTGAGGTCAAAAGGTCAACATCGGCCAAAGGTCAACTTCATTAAGATTTCTGAAATCCTCAAATTTCATCCGATTGACTTGAAATTTGAGGAGAATTTGTATTTCAGGTCACGGAATTCAACTAGCCAATTATTTTTGAGGTCAACATGGACCCAAAGGTGGTCAGCCTCGGCCAAAGGTGAACAACTAAGCTGGAATTTCTAAAATTCTCAATTTTCATCCCATTGACTTGACATTTGAAGAGGAGTTGCACATAAGCTTGTTGAATTCACCACCAATTATTTTTGAGGTCAATTTAGACCAACAGGTCAACATAGGCCAAATTTCTCATGTTGCCAATTTTCATCCGATTGACCTGAGGAGGAGTTGAATTTTTTTTTTTTCAGTGCAGTGAGGTGTTTTGAATTATAAACAGTCCGTATGCTTTTGCTTCATGCATGGGTTATTTATTTTTTGCTTACACAGAGCTGTCAGTTGCTTAGACACCACCCAAATAACGGTATTCATTAGAAGAACGTGTTACATGTTCGGAACAAGATCGCACGTCGGTCGGGTCCTCTGCTAGTAGACACAGACACGTCATACTTTGACACCCATCAGCACACTGACCCCTCTCCTTGAATCTGCTGTCGTGACTGTCGTCATGTAGAGTGCGGTAGGGGTTGGGGGGGGGGTGGGTGCATGGGTGAAAAACATAAAGAAAAACAGCCACAGCTAACTCAATACGAAGCTGACTCTTTGGCTTCTGATTGCAATCAACCACTGTTGAATTATGCTGTGTTTTCTCTTTGCGATGAACCCCTGAGTTGACGGACTGACTTAATTAGTGACTCTATTTTGGCATTGACCAACATGGCTCAGGGACAAGGCCTTTCACACCAGTGCAATGTGAATCTACTGGCACGAGGCTTAGCCAGCCATCACGAGTGGTTTTTACCACCACTTTCATCCTGCCTCCCTGCAGGTCAATTTCAGCAGGTAACCTTTCCCGCTGCAAATTACCGAAAGCACCTCGGGTGAGATAGTAGCGAAGCACTTACTCACATCCGTGTGCTATTCATCCGAAGGGCCGGAGCCTGCTCCAAATAGGAATGCGAGAGGGAATGCTGCTTGATGCATTCCTGGTGTTTCTCACCCTCACAGACACTGAAATTCTCTCTTTCTTGGTTGAAGAAAATAATAAAGCAACTTCGACAAAGTCCGTATCAAGGAGAAAAAGGTCTAAAATGAAAGGCTTCCATTGTGTGTCCAAAGTGTTCTCTGTATTGAATTGGTGGCTTTGTGCAGATAATGTACTGCATGTAAAAATCTAAGGATCAAGGGATTTACATGTTGTATTGGGTCAAAAAACAAACGGTGTACATTGCTTACATGTGATTGTGTGCACAGTGTATGTTGATAACACGTGATTGTGTGCACAGGGTGTAGCTAACACATGATTGTGTGCACAGGATGTACGTTGATAACATGTGATTGTGTACACAGTGTACGTTGATAACATGTGATTGTGTACATGGTATATGTTGCGAACACGTGATTGTGTACACGGTGTACGTTGATAACATGTGATTGTGTACACGGTATATGTTGCTAACACGTGATTGTGTACACGGTGTACGTTGATAACATGTGATTGTGTACACGGTATATGTTGCTAACACGTGATTGTGTACACGGTGTACGTTGATAACATGTGATTGTGTACACGGTATATGTTGCGAACACGTGATTGTGTACACGGTGTACGTTGATTACATGTGATTGTGTATACGGTATATGTTGCTAACACATGATTGTGCACACTGTGTTGCTAATACGTGATTGTGTACACATGTTGCGAACACGCGTTTGTGTACACTGTGTGTGTTGCTAATACGTGATTGTGTACACATGTAGCTAACACTTGATTGTATACACTGTGTGTTGCCAACACATGATTGTGTGCACTGCGTGTGTTGCTAACACGCGATTGTGTACACTTTGTGTTGCTAACACGCGATTGTGTACACTGTGTGTGTTGCTAACATCCGATTGTGTCCATTGTGTGTGTTGCCAACACACAATTGTGTACAGTGTGTGTGTTGTTAACACGTGATTGTGTACACTGTGTGTGTGTTGCTAACACGCGATTGTGTACTGTGTGTGTGTGTGTGTGTGTGTGTGTGTGTGTGTGTGTGTGTGTGTGTGTGTGTGTGTGTGTGTTGCTAACACATGATGGTGTACACTGTGTGTTGCTAACACGCGATTGTGTACACTGTGTGTGTTGCCAACACGCGATTGTGTACACTGTGTGTGTTGCTAATACGTGATTGTGTACACATGTAGCTAACACTTGATTGTATACACTGTGTGTTGCCAACACATGATTGTGTGCACTGCGTGTGTTGCTAACACGTGATTGTGTACACTTTGTGTTGCTAACACACGATTGTGTCCATTGTGTGTGTTGCCAACACACAATTGTGTACAGTGTGTGTGTTGCTAACACGCGATTGTGTACACTTTGTGTTGCTAACACGCGATTGTGTACACTGTGTGTGTTGCTAACATCCGATTGTGTCCATTGTGTGTGTTGCCAACACACAATTGTGTACAGTGTGTGTGTTGTTAACACGTGATTGTGTACACTGTGTGTGTGTTGCTAACACGCGATTGTGTACACTGTGTGTGTTGCCAACAGTCGATTGTGTACACTGTGTGTTGCTAATAAGTGATTGTGTACACATGTAGCTAACACTTGATTGTATACACTGTGTGTTGCCAACACATGATTGGGTGCACTGCGTGTGTTGCTAACACGCGATTGTGTACACTTTGTGTTGCTAACACGCGATTGTGTACACTTTGTGTTGCTAACACACGATTGTGTCCATTGTGTGTGTTGCCAACACACAATTGTGTCCATTGTGTGTGTTGCCAACACACAATTGTGTCCATTGTGTGTGTTGCCAACACACAATTGTGTACAGTGTGTGTGTTGCTAACACGCGATTGTGTACACTTTGTGTTGCTAACACGCGATTGTGTACACTGTGTGTGTTGCTAACACACGATTGTGTACACTGTGTGTGTTGCTAACATCCGATTGTGTCCATTGTGTGTGTTGCCAACACACAATTGTGTACTGTGTGTGTGTGTTGTTAACACGTGATTGTGTACACTGTGTGTGTGTTGCTAACACGCGATTGTGTACTGTGTGTGTGTGTGTGTGTGTGTGTGTTGCTAACACGCGATTGTGTACTGTGTGTGTGTGTGTGTGTGTGTGTGTGTGTGTGTGTGTGTGTGTGTGTGTGTGTGTGTTGCTAACACACGATTGTGTACACTGTGTGTTGCTAACACACGATTGTGTACACTGTGTGTTGCTAACACGCGATTGTGTACACTGTGTGTTGCTAACACGCGATGGTGTACACTGTGTGTGTTGCCAACATGCGATTGTGTACACTGTGTGTGTTGCCAACACGCGATTGTGTACACTGTGTGTGTTGCTAACATCCGATTGTGTCCATTGTGTGTGTTGCCAACACACAATTGTGTACAGTGTGTGTGTTGTTAACACGTGATTGTGTACACTGTGTGTGTTGCCAACAGTCGATTGTGTACACTGTGTGTTGCTAATAAGTGATTGTGTACACATGTAGCTAACACTTGATTGTATACACTGTGTGTTGCCAACACATGATTGTGTGCACTGCGTGTGTTGCTAACACGCGATTGTGTACACTTTGTGTTGCTAACACGCGATTGTGTACACTTTGTGTTGCTAACACGCGATTGTGTACACTGTGTGTGTTGCTAACACACGATTGTGTCCATTGTGTGTGTTGCCAACACACAATTGTGTCCATTGTGTGTGTTGCCAACACACAATTGTGTCCATTGTGTGTGTTGCCAACACACAATTGTGTACAGTGTGTGTGTTGCTAACACGCGATTGTGTACACTTTGTGTTGCTAACACGCGATTGTGTACACTGTGTGTGTTGCTAACATCCGATTGTGTCCATTGTGTGTGTTGCCAACACACAATTGTGTACTGTGTGTGTGTGTTGTTAACACGTGATTGTGTACACTGTGTGTGTGTGTGTTGCTAACACGCGATTGTGTACTGTGTGTGTGTGTGTGTGTGTGTGTGTGTGTGTGTGTGTGTGTGTGTGTGTGTGTGTGTGTGTGTTGCTAACACACGATTGTGTACACTGTGTGTTGCTAACACACGATTGTGTACACTGTGTGTTGCTAACACGCGATTGTGTACACTGTGTGTGTTGCCAACATGCGATTGTGTACACTGTGTGTGTTGCCAACACGCGATTGTGTACACTGTGTGTGTTGCCAACACGCGATTGTGTACACTGTGTGTGTTGCCAACACGCGATTGTGTACACTGTGTGTGTTGCCAACACGCAATTGTATACACTGTGTGTGTTGCCACCACGCGATTGTGTACACTGTGTGTGTTGCCAACACGCGATTGTGTACACTGTGTGTGTTGCCAACACGCGATTGTGTACACTGTGTGTGTTGCCAACACGCGATTGTGTACACTGTGTGTGTTGCCAACACGCGATTGTGTACACTGTGTGTGTTGCCAACACGCGATTGTGTACACTGTGTGTGTTGCCAACACGCAATTGTATACACTGTGTGTGTTGCCACCACGCGATTGTGTACACTGTGTGTGTTGCCAACACGCGATTGTGTACACTGTGTGTGTTGCCAACATGCGATTGTGTACACTGTGTGTGTTGCCAACACGCGATTGTGTACACTGTGTGTGTTGCCAACACGCGATTGTGTACACTGTGTGTGTTGCCAACACGCGATTGTGTACACTGTGTGTGTTGCCAACACGCGATTGTATACACTGTGTGTGTTGCCACCACGCGATTGTGTACACTGTGTGTGTTGCCAACACGCGATTGTGTACACTGTGTGTGTTGCCAACACGCGATTGTGTACACTGTGTGTTGCCAACACACGATTGTGTACACTGTGTGTGTTGCCAACACGCGATTGTGTACACTGTGTGTGTTGCCAACACGCGATTGTGTACACTGTGTGTGTTGCCAACACGCGATTGTGTACACTGTGTGTGTTGCCAACACGCGATTGTGTGCACTGTGTGTGTTGCCAACACGCGATTGTGTACACTGTGTGTGTTGCCAACACGTGATTGTGTGCACTGTGTATGTTGCCAACACGTGATTGTGTACACTGTGTGTGTTGCCAACACGCGATTGTGTACACTGTGTGTGTTGCCAACACGCGATTGTGTACACTGTGTGTGTTGCCAACACGCGATTGTGTACACTGTGTGTGTTGCCAACACGCGATTGTGTACACTGTGTGTGTTGCCAACACGCGATTGTGTACACTGTGTGTGTTGCCAACACGCGATTGTGTACACTGTGTGTGTTGCCAACACGCGATTGTGTACACTGTGTGTGTTGCCAACACGCGATTGTGTACACTGTGTGTGTTGCCAACACGCGATTGTGTACACTGTGTGTGTTGCCAACACGCGATTGTGTACACTGTGTGTGTTGCCAACACGCGATTGTGTACACTGTGTGTGTTGCCAACACGCGATTGTGTGCACTGTGTGTGTTGCCAACACGCGATTGTGTACACTGTGTGTGTTGCCAACACGCGATTGTGTACACTGTGTGTGTTGCCAACACGCGATTGTGTACACTGTGTGTGTTGCCAACACGCGATTGTGTACACTGTGTGTGTTGCCAACACGCGATTGTGTACACTGTGTGTGTTGCCAACACGCGATTGTGTACACTGTGTGTGTTGCCAACACGCGATTGTGTACACTGTGTGTGTTGCCAACACGCGATTGTGTACACTGTGTGTGTTGCCAACACGCGATTGTGTACACTGTGTGTGTTGCCAACACGTGATTGTGTACACTGTGTGTGTTGCCAACACGCGATTGTGTACACTGTGTGTGTTGCCAACACGCGATTGTGTACACTGTGTGTGTTGCCAACACGCGATTGTGTACACTGTGTGTGTTGCCAATACGTGATTGTGTACACTGTGTGTGTTGCCAACACACGATTGTGTACACTGTGTGTGTTGCCAACACGCGATTGTGTACACTGTGTGTGTTGCCAACACGCGATTGTGTACACTGTGTGTGTTGCCAACACGCGATTGTGTACACTGTGTGTGTTGCCAACACGCGATTGTGTACACTGTGTGTGTTGCCAACACGCGATTGTGTACACTGTGTGTGTAGCCAACACGTGATTGTGTACACTGTGTGTGTTGCCAACACGCGATTATGTACACTGTGTGTGTTGCCAACACACGATTGTGTACACTGTGTGTGTTGCCAACACGCGATTGTGTACACTGTGTGTGTTGCCAACACGCGATTGTGTGCACTGTGTGTGTTGCCAACACACGATTGTGTACACTGTGTGTGTTGCCAACACGCGATTGTGTACACTGTGTGTGTTGCCAACACGCGATTGTGTACACTGTGTGTGTTGCCAACACGCGATTGTGTACACTGTGTGTGTTGCCAACACGCGATTGTGTACACTGTGTGTGTTGCCAACACGCGATTGTGTACACTGTGTGTGTTGCCAACACGCGATTGTGTACACTGTGTGTGTTGCCAACACGCGATTGTGTACACTGTGTGTGTTGCCAATACGCGATTGTGTACACTGTGTGTGTTGCCAACACGTGATTGTGTGCACTGTGTATGTTGCTTGCGTGTGTGTGTGTGTATATGTGTGTGTGTGTGTTCGTGTGTACTGTGCGTGTGTACTGTGCGTGTGTGTGTGTGTGTGTGTGTGTGTGTATTGATAACATGTGATTGTGTGCACTGTGTATGTTGCTTGGGTCTGTGTGTGTGTGTGTGTGTGTGTGTGTGTGTGTGTGTGTGTGTGTGTGTGTGTGTGTGTGTGTGTGTATGTGTGTGTGTATTGATAACATGTGATTGTGTACATGATAGGTGAGTCAGCTAACCAGGTGAAGTGAATGTTTTTGTCGTTCTTTGTGTATTTTTTAATAATCGGACTTGTTTTCACAATCTTGACGATGTATGGATGATTATATTTTCTCGGTATGTACATCAACATGATCAGCGTCTGCAGAATCTGGTGATTCTTTTTTGAGAATGGTGTCAAATTTATTTCCCAATGTGGACGGGGATATCCAGTCAGCCAATTTCCACAAGTGAGTGGCTTTTAAACACACGTGCCATCTGATCAATTGTTTCTTCCATCACCCTGAGACTTGTGATAGTTCTTGATTCAGTCACCCTCAAGCAAGACCTTTTGCTTGCAATGTGTGGTCTTTTATAATGAGCGTGGAAGGATGTAGATCATAGTTTCTAATTATATAAAAGCACGAATCATCGTTGTCTGTGGGTGTTTTCTCTTTTCACTAACATTCAGTACCCGCTGAGTTTGAACAGATTGACCAGTTATAAATCCAAGAGCAGGTTGGCGAATTGTATGCCTTTTCACAATCTCATTGGAACATCGTTTAACCGAAGCAAGCTGTGATGCCGACAGCTTCTTGTTCCATGAAATTTCCCATAATAACACTTAAGCCTAAATAGTCACGAACAACACGTGCAAACATGAGAGAAGTGTGACAGCTTGCTGTGGCTATGGCTGTCATCCATTTTTATCGATGGAAAATCATTTATAGTTCAATGTTTTGCGTCTCATGTAAGACGTGTGAGTAAAATGAGTTCACTGTGACTAACTTTGATAATCCACACATTTGTTACCTCTGCTACCAAATGTGGATGGAGGTTATGTTTTCATGTCTGTTTGTCTGTCTGTCTTTGTGAACAGGATGATCTCAAAAGTTATGGACGGATTCGGATGAAACTTGGATGAGTTTGTTAGGTGACAAGAACAAGCCGATTAAATTTTAGTTCAGGTCCGAATCCAGATCTGGCCTGTCAGTGGGATACAAAACGTAAACTAATAAGCCTGGAGGAGGTATGCGCTCTAGCGAGTGCCCTTCTAATTCCTCTTTTTACCACCTATGAAACGAACCTCCGCATCCTATTCAATCTCATTCTTCCCTCCAGATCTTTCAGACTGCTCTTCACCACCAGCTGAGATAGTCCCCCATCCCAAACCATAATTTCTACCCTCATGAACTCCCTCACCCCACCTCCAAAATTTTCAGCTTTTCCTGTCTCAGAGTTTGTTTCTCTATCCATATTATCCACCCCCTGCTCCCCCCTCCCACCCCTCATCCTTACCCGTGCATCCCTAGTTTGTCCATCTCCGTTTATTTACTCCCTCTGCCCTGCTGTTGGCATTTCCCCCTTCTCTTTCTGCTCTTCTTTTTGTTCTGTTGCTTCCTGATCCTTACTGTGTTCTAGCTCTTCCACGAGCCTTGACTCTGTTCAAGCTATATATAAAATAAAATGGATACAGTCTTGAAAAGGTAATGAAATATACACCTGCCGAGGAATCCATTGCATTGTCCTCTCTTGTTTCTAACTTGAACCTTTACATACTCTGCAGATACTGGCTGTGGCTCTCGTTCTGGTTTGCAAATCTATGCAAGGATGTCAGCCTGCTCGGGTCAGAGTCTGCGATCGCAATCCAGAAGCTGCCCGTATGCCATGCACAGCTTGGCTGAGTCCAAAAGTAAGATCAGAACGAAAACTGAATTTGAGAATGAGGATTGGGATGTCCTACTATGGTTGGTCCAAGGTAATGTTGAACTCAGTCAGAAGCATAATTCAGATCTGATAAGACAACTTTTGCTGAACAGTGTCTTCTATTTATTTATCTCTATTTAAACTTTTTTTCAAAATGGGGAGAGTTGAGGAAGGGATGGGGGATGTACTAAGTGTCTGCCCTCAAGTATGCCAAAATGCTCTTGTCTTGCGTGATCTCCAATAAACTTATGAATGATCTCCGATTATAAAATCATCATGTCACCACAGAATGATTCGGTCCAGAGGCGACAACATCTGATCTGGCAGGCAAACCCACCTTCTTATTCATCTCGCCAGCTAGCAAGGCATTGCAGCCGTAAACGCGTAGCTTTGTCTTGCACTCTAAGGTATGATTGCTTCTTTCCTGGCTCTTCATGATGTGACAAGATTAACCTTTTTGTAATCAATGCACAGCACATGTTTTGATGAAAACACAGTCTTAAGTTTCGGTGTGTGTAGATAATGTATGTAAAAAAACAAAGGATCACTGGACCTACAGCTTGTCTGGGCCCTGGCTTAATGTTATAACCCAGATTTGGTAGCATTTTGACTGGTAGGTCTGGAGAAGAAAAATTTTGAAGGAATTTACGAAGTCTGCCATTTTGACCTACTTTAGGTCTCGAGACAGGAACGAGATTGGCAATCCCTGTTACCAGTCAGGAGCGGAACGCTGTTGCCAAATTTCAGCCGGATCGGCCCAGCGGTTTGGCCGGAGAAGTCGAAATAGGAGACGGACGGATACACGGTGCATGATGACAATAACTTAATTGGAATTCTATTCCAGACAAGCCAAAGGTCGAAGGCTCAAGGTTATTGGGACAACATTTACATGCTGTGTTCGGACAAAGTAAAAACAGTGTGCATTGCTTACACGTCATTGTGTACATGGTGGATGTTGCAAACACGTCATTGTGTACACGGTGTACGTTGATAACACGTCATTGTGTACACGGTGTACGTTGATAACACGTCATTGTGTACACGGTGTACGTTGATAACACGTCATTGTGTACACGGTGTACGTTGATAACACGTGATTTTGTTCACAGTGCACTCTCCTAACACTGCGTAATCCAGAAATGTTCCTTTGTGTCCTCTACCTCCCCAGTGAGCTTGTTATTTACATGCCCATGCTGTCATTAGTGGTCTTCCTTGCTTTCTCCAAGTTTTCATCAGAAACCTCATCCCTTCACAAAGCTGTCCACACCCACTTTTCGAGGTGGGTTTGTCAACAGAACCTCATGATGTCATGTCCTTCTTGAAGTGAAGTTTATTCAGATGTATATCTCACATCGTGTCTTATTTGCTCTCCCTGTGATGAAGCTCACTTTTTTCCTGATCTGTGGCTGAAACGAAAACACTTCAACTTTATTTTTCTCTTCGTTGAGTCACTTGTTGTTTATCGATCTGTATTAAGGTCTAATATATGTGGCTGTTTTTTTGTTTTTTTTTGTTTTTGTTTTCATGAATACATGGTCGAGGCTCATGGAAGAGCGAGGACACAGAACAGATTAGGACACAATATAACAGGGAACAGCAGGAGAAGGAGGAAATGCCAACAGCAGGTTGGTGGGAGAAGTGAGATGGACATGGACAAACAAGGGATGCAGGTAACAATTAGGGGTAAGGGAGAATGCAAGGGTTCGACAATATGGATTCAGATGAAAATCTTTGGAAAGGGTGCGGGGTGGTTTAACAGGTGAAGGAAAGATCATGGTTTTGGTTGGGGGATGACTTGAGATGTTCGTGAGTAGTCGTTTTGAAGACCTGGAGGGAAGAATGAGATTGAAGAGTGTGTAAGGTGTTTCCACATTCAGGACAAAAATGAGGAATAAATGAGTGGAGGTGAGCAATGGTTCTGGATTTAGGCAGTTTCACCAGGAGAGGATTGCTGGTGGACCAAGTGCGTCCTGCAGATACCTTGGGGGAGGGTGAACAAAGTATGGAGAGGGCGGCAGAGGGTGCAAGATCAAAAGGAGGAAGAAGAAGACAGATACCCCCGACCTGTCAGCGATGGTGGGTTTTATCTCTTTCTTTATCTATTTGTCAAGGAGAAGTGAATTTCTCGGTCAGCCGCTGACCTAATATATCCGTTTGATGTCTACAGATCCGACTGTCTGTCTGTCTCTCTGTCTGTCTCTCTGTCTGTCTGTCTGTCTGTCTGTCTGTCCGTCTGTCAACAATTTTTATTTTTCTATCTCCTCCGAGACGTCTCGGCCGATTGAGTTCTAACTTGACACGATGATAACACTAGTTACTCTCCATACATCATCTGAGCCCTTTTTCCCATTTTCGCCTCGGGGTCAAGGTTACAGGGTCATCAAGTGCAAAATGACCGAATGGTCGAATGGCCTATAAGGAAGCATCGGACGGCTATAATGCATAATGGGTTTCATAGGGTTTATTAATAAGATTTAATTCGACCAACTAGTTTCTCGTTACCTCTGTCGTCTGGCCCTGTTTATTGGGCAACACGAGGTCCGCTGACTTCAACACGGCTTCGCGTGGTTATTTTAAGTTCAATTTAAATTCTGTTTTCACTTTCTGTAGTCGCTAAGGTTGGTTAATACTTGGTTTCATCAAGTTTTGTGTCTAAGCTGACCGTCAAACCCACGCAGGTGTATTATTGCAGAAAAAAAATTCTGTAAGGCTCACATGGCTGTGCCTGGATGGGTGTGAGGGTAGAGGAGTTGCATCTGAAACCCGAAACCTAGCCAGGCTCCTTCTGTTTACTTCATCTTTCTTCTTTGCTTAATCAGGTTCCTTCTGATGACTCCAATGCAGTATTTGGGTTTTCATTTGACTATTCTGAGCTACAAGCGGACGGTCTTCCATCTGATTGGCTTCCTCTCTGTCAAGCTCAGCAAGATCTGAGGCAGGGGAGCCAGCCAAGAGAGGAGAACGAGACTCCATCAAGCTGCAGACAAAAGCGATATAGGAACTCAGGTGTGCCAAGGAAGGACTTTGCAGGACAGAGGATGCCCAGTCGGCATCTGGCTTTGGAGGCCAATTTTGAAACGTGGTTTGCCCAAGAGAGATCATGTCTGAGAGTGAGACCCAAGAGTGTTAGTGACTGAACTTCTTTGAGACTGTTGTTGAGAAAGTAGATGGGAGCATTTGCGGTACAGTCCTTTCGGGGAGAGAAAGAGTGTGTGTGTGGGATTTCTCAGGAATGAAAGTCATATTATTAGTGTTTGACCAGTATGTGATTTTTGTCAAGGTCTGAAGAGAGGGAAGAGGCTGCTTGCTGCCTGTCTCTCAGAAGTATGAGGGATGTCACGGCAGAGAGTGGAGTCATCAGCAAATAGGAAAAGAGGATTTTCCAGAGATTCAGTAAGATCATTGATGAAGATTAGGAATTATATGGAGCCGAGAACACTGCCTTGTGGCACTTCCGGCCTTGATAGGGAGAGGAGAGGGAAGGGTTCCATTGAGAGCCGCACATTGGCTGTGAGAGTGGAGGAAGTCAGTCCATAGGCAGATGGTATGTAGAGCAGCGCAGGATACCAGACTGTGTCAAAAGCTCAAGATATGACCAGAGAGACGGCCCTGATCTCATGACTGATATTGACGGACTCCATCCATTGTTGAGAGAGCAGAATCAGCATGTACAAGGGAGAGTGACCTGGTCTGAATCTGAATTGATGATCTGAGATGAGGTCATTGGAGAAAAGGAATGACTTCATATCAACTGCGATGATGGATTCCATGACCTTGCTGATGATTGGAAGTTAGCTAATTGATCTGTATTTAAGGGGATTGTTTTTGTACCTTTTTAGTGTAATGCTGTTATGTTGGCTCATTTCCAAACGGACGGAAGATAACCTCTGGTAAATGACAGGGTGAAAATGGCGGAGAGAGGAAGTGCAAGAACAGCAAAGCAGGTTTTTAGGCCACGTGAGCTGATGCCGTCCGGTCTATTTGCAGAGTCAGAGTCGAGGGTTTCTAGAAACTTCTCCACCTTTTCAGGTGCAAATGACACAGAATCCAGGAGCAGCTGGGTATGAATGGGAAAGGTGGGTACAAAGAGTGAGGGGTTGGG
>NC_140964.1:139641610-139676610 GCF_056783735.1 Eptatretus burgeri
GTCGAAGAGATATTTGGTGATGAAGAGATTTACTTTCAGCAAGATGGAGCACCTCCCCACTACCACCGTGATGTAAGGGCCTATCTCGAAGCAACTTTTCCGAACAGATGGTTTGGGCGAAGAGGTAGTGTTGAATTCCCTGCGCGTTCCCCAGACCTCACTCCAATGGACTTCTTTTTATGGGGATATCTCAAAGATAAGGTTTATGGCTCAAAACCAGCAACAGTCGATGAGCTGAAAGAGGAAATTGAAAGACAATGTCTTGCAGTTCCAAATGAAATGATTCGTAATGCTGTTGAATCCATTGGTCCGTGTTATCGGCTGTGTTTGGAACGTGGGGTCGTCAGTTTGAACATTTGTAAACATGCATTTATGCATTTATACATTTAACCATTAATCTTGTTTCTAAGTCAATAAACAACGCATTTATTATCATTTAAAGAGTGAGTACATTTTTTTGGGGACACCCTGTATATATAAACCGATTTCTGAATTGATACAAAATAAACCGTTAATAAATCCCTCCCTTCTAAAACATCAATTAAAGGGAAAATCAAACCCAACTGAGCTGAAGTGATCATGTGATCAGAGTTTTCATCTTCATGAACACTTTCTCCTTCTTCCTCTGAATTGCTCGCTCACGGCTCGAAAGAACAATGCTCCACAATTCCCCCGAAAGCATTTGATCACGAATTTTGTTTCCAACAGTTTATTCGAAACCCCAACATACTGAGAACCTTCAGAGTTGCTAATGACAGTGGAACCAGTGTCGGAATCCGAGCTCAACATGGACCGTTTCTCTATGGAAAGCCACCGTTCGGATCAAGGTGATTTCTTGATCAAGGTGTGATGACGTCACTGGCGAAATGGAAAATCGACACTCGAGGGCTTTTTCGACACTTTGTGATTGGCAAAAAAAAATTCAAATCTATTTTTTCTCCCCTTCATATTAGACCGTGATTAATGATTCTCAATGGTTTTCAGATAAATAAAATTGCATTCCCTTTAATATCCTAGTTTCCTTTAATTCTAAAATGGAATTTTCGAGAAATACTTGGGAATCTTAGAATTATATTTCCAGTTGTTTTATTGCAGAATACGGTATTTGTTCCATTAAAGATAGTGTGTAATCTGTTCATGATTACTGTCATCATTGGTTGAATGTACCGAATACGAAAAACCAAATTCAGTTTTTTTTTGATATCGTTTTTGTTGGCATGTGTTTATATGGTCCGAGCTGTGATTGGGTCGTGGGTAGTCCTCTTAATTATCTTAATCGTGCAAATCTTTATCTATCCTCCTGTATTAAATAAAGTATGTGTGTGTGCGTGCAGTATGTGTGTTTGTACATCTGAAAATCATAGCAAACAAGAGAGTGCAGAGAACATGATGCCCCATGATGCAGTGTTTTAGTATACCCTTCAATTTTAATAAAATAATGATTTTTATGATCGTTAAAAAGAATTCTTGAATTTTCGTACGATTGAAGTACTTTGATACATCACCCTTATACACCACCTTGTTTAACATGTCCAAAATACTGCTAAACTGGAGGTTCTCGGAAGTGACGAGAAGTGTTCTACAGTGTTCCAGCAATCAATTTAAATGAAATTAAGATTGTTAAAGTCGTATAAATAAATAAATTCCGGAAGTTACTACCGCTAACGCAGTCTCTTTTGCACCACCTTAGTTGACACGTTAAATTAGTGGTTCATGCATGTTGTTTGTCCTTCATAACACCCTTAAAAACAGTAAGTTTTCTATTTGGAATAATTTTCAAATTTGGTTGACTGTCAGACAGGCAGGGAGAATAAATAAAACGATCTCACTCCTCTCATGTGCATGTGCGATCGGGAAGAATTCAGAAACAATGTTAAAACGGCAAACCTGTCTTCCTCTTCATGTTCCAATTGGTGTTCAAAATTAAACATCTGATTCAAAGAAGTTGTTCATCGATAATAAACTGGCAAAACGGATGAGCGGATGGACGTGAACAAATTGCTTCATCCTGCTTTTCGCTTCACATGTGCTGGGCAGATCTCATCTTGTGTGTTTAGCCTTTTCTTTGATTTCAATACAATTCCATTCCACTGGCCTCATCTCCATCAAATTTTACTGACGTGTCGGGGATACCCAGGGGTCAGGTCATGGGCATAATCCATCCCCTCCTCCGCCCCCCCCCCCAAACCGCACTCCCCTTGAGTAAGGAAATTCTCTGTATGTGTACATCTGAAAATCAAAGAAAACTAGAACGACAACCTCAGACGTCACGGTGTCGCCAGATATGCCTCCGCCCTCATTATTACATCATTATACACACAATACTTGTACCGAGTTTGATTTAAGTCCCTGGACCCAGATTTAAAATATTAAATAATTCTGGCTTCCAGACCCTGTGTCCGATCAGGTTGAAATTTGAAACATATATTCCTCATGACTACTACATCATAACTGTGAGGTTTCTCTTGAACCGCTTCATCAATCGATGTGAAAGTTTTTTTTTTAAAGAATTTCATTCAAACCAATATGGCTGCGAAACCATGTGACCTATTAATTATTCATGAGCACCCTGGTATCCCCAAGGCTTGGGGAACGTGGAAGTGAAGTTTTCCCTCGATCTGTCAAGCCGTTCTGCAGAAGAAGATTTTAAAATGTTTATTCTTCAAAAAATCATAGCTGCTAAACTATGTGACCTATGATGTCATAGGTGGAGAACTTTTGGTTCCTCATGGATAGGCAATCATACCTGTAAAGTTGTGCCTCCATCTGTTCAGCCGTTACGAAGAAGATTTTTGAAGGTTTTATGTTAAAAACAACATGGCTGCCAAACCACATGACTGATGACATCATCATTTTTTTGCCAATTACAATTTAGCCTTCGATGACCCTCAAAATATTTCATACTGATCGCATAATGCACTTGACATCTGAAATTATGACGTCATAAGGAATGTATGACATCACGTATGACATCATGAAAAATAAAAT
Organism: Eptatretus burgeri; assembly: GCF_056783735.1. Classification (NCBI taxonomy): domain Eukaryota; kingdom Metazoa; phylum Chordata; class Myxini; order Myxiniformes; family Myxinidae; genus Eptatretus; species Eptatretus burgeri. The sequence continues at coordinate 139,644,599 of NC_140964.1, forward strand.
CACCCTTGTTTCTCATTGGAGTACTTCACATGTGCCAAGTTTTTCAATTTTTCCATGGAGCGGTTTTGGAGATACAGAGGTCAATTTTTTCCCTTTTTTCCAACATGGCTGCCACACCACGTGACCTGTGATGTCATAGTTATCACAAAAACATTCTACATGGGTCGTCGCCTCTATGGTGAAACTTTCGTGACATTTCTATAGTGAAAAAAAAAAACCACAATTTCGCCCCACTTTGATCGGACACCTGACCCATGACGTCCTCTTTATCAAATCAAATTCAGAATGGGTGGCCAATCACATCTTTGGAGTTTCACGTTGATCGGTGAAGACTTTTTATCCAACATGGCTTCGAGACCGTGTGACTGATGACGTTGAAATTTTCAACCAGTATTCCCCATACCGAGTCAATTATTTGGTATGATACTTGGTAAATTTTGCCTCCATCGGATAAGCGGTTCCAAAGAAAACTTTATTTAATATTTTTCTTTAATCCAATATGGCTGCCGAACCACGTCACATCAATTATTCTTTATTATCCTAATATCCCCAAGTCATGAGGAACATGTTTGTGAAGTTTCTCCTCAATCTGTCCAGCCATTCTGGAAAGGATGATTTTTGAGGGTAAATCCAAAATGGCTGCCAGACCATGTGACCTATGACATCCTAGTTTTCAAACTTTATTCAGCATGGATAGTCTATTATTTATGCGCAGTTTCACTTCGATCTGTAAAGCGTTTCTGGAGAAGATTTTTTACTACTTTTTTGAAAAACAATATGGCTGCCAAACCACGTGATGGATCATAATAAATTTTTCTGTGTTGAAATATTTCCCTTGATGAACCTCACAAATTTTCATACTGATCAAATGCAGCGTTCTATTTGTCGAATTTTGACCGGGATGCCACTTCTTCGATGACATCATCGTAAAATTGTTCTTATTCCCCATGCAGTGTAGTTGCCAGGTGCCAAGTTTCATGTTTTTTTCCATCCTGCAGTTTAGGAGTTCCAGAAGTCCAAAGTTTTTCCGTTTTATCCATCATGGCTGCCACCCCCACGTCACCTATGACATCATAATTATAATTTTATAAATCTGCATGATGAGTCGTATCTCTGGTCAAAATTTTGTGTCGATCGGATAAGCGGTTGCAGAGAAAACAGAAAATTCCGCAGGTACTTATGTACGTACGTACGGATGGACGGACGGCAACCCGAAAACATAATGCCACCGGAGACATGAAAACAGGTCTGGGCCAATCTCCACCAAATTTATCATCTGTGTTGGTCAGGGTCAGGTCATGGGCACAACCCCTCCCCTCTTTTGTCCCTCTTTTAAAAGAGGATTTACACCATCTTTTGCTCCGATGAACGGTGAAAGCCCAAAACATCAGCTTCTTCTCGATTCCCGTGGCAGTTATCAAATTTTGATCAGCGTTGTTGTTTCCATCGATTGTTGTGCTTATCACAAGGCCTTTTGTAAATTCCAAGAGATATACGATTCATCTGTATTTGATTAATATTTTCACATGCAAAGATATCCACGAATGTTTGGACACCCCTTTGTGCTCGGTGACTACGATTACAGTCGTGGCCAAAATATTGGCACCCTTGCACTTTTTTCAAATAATGCACCATCTCTTCCAGAAAATTGTTGAAATGAAAAAAATATTTTGGTATCCACAAATGTATATCTTTGGATTGCAGTGGAACAAAACCAAAACAAGCTGAAACAATTACTAAATCTTAGCTTATTCCACACATACAGTATATCCTAAAATGGCCTGGACAATATTATTGGCACCTTTGAGAAGTTGTTAGAAATATATAAGCTACGATATAGCAATTTCAAGCAGTTGATTCTTCTTTATTTTGGAAATTAACTCGCCTGTGGTGAGCATTCAACCAGTTTGAATGGAGAAAAGGAGTCATTCTGCTGATTTATGTCACTGTGTGTACTGCAATGAGCATGGAGAAAAGAAAACCAGAAAATTGTCTGAGGAGGTCAGACACAAGTTTGGAGCAAAGCATGGACAATCTCAAGGCTTCAAGTCTTCAAGAAACCTTGAAGTTCCTGTGTCCACCGTTAGCAATGTTATCAGGAAGTTGAAGGCCCACGGCACTGTAGCCAACCTTCCTGGAGGTGGCCAGAACAGAGAACTTGTTCGAAGATTGCAGCGCAGGATTGTTTGAATGGTGGAGAAAGCACCTCGATCAACTCCCAAACATATTCAAGCTGACCTTCACACACAAGGTATGACAGTTTCAACTCGCACCATCCGTCCCAACTCAATGAAATGGGGTTCTATGGTAGGAAACCCAGGAGGACCCCACTGCTGAGAGAGAGAGAGAGAGAGAGAGAGAGAGAGAGAGAGAGAGAGAGAGAGAGAGAGAGAGAGAGAGAGAGAGAGAGATAGAGAGAGAGATGGAGAGAGAGAGAGAGGGAGAGAGAGAGAGAGAGAGAGAGATGGAGAGAGAGAGAGATGGAGAGAGAGAGAGATGGAGAGAGAGAGAGAGATGGAGAGAGAGAGAGATGGAGAGAGAGAGAGAGAGAGAGAGAGAGAGAGAGAGAGAGATGGAGAGAGAGAGAGATGGAGAGAGAGAGATGGAGAGAGAGAGATGGAGAGAGAGAGATGGAGAGAGAGAGATGGAGAGAGAGAGATGGAGAGAGAGAGATGGAGAGAGAGAGATGGAGAGAGAGAGAGAGAGAGAGAGAGAGAGAGAGAGAGAGAGAGAGAGAGAGAGAGAGAGACGGAGAGAGAGAGGGAGAGAGAGAGGGGGAGAGAGGGAGAAGGAGAGAGAGAGAGAGAGAGAGAGAGAGAGAGAGAGAGATGGAGAGAGAGAGAGAGAGATGGAGAGAGAGAGAGAGAGAGAGATGGAGAGAGAGAGAGAGAGAGATGGAGAGAGAGAGAGAGAGATGGAGAGAGAGAGAGAGAGATGGAGAGAGAGAGAGAGAGAGAGAGAGAGAGAGAGAGAGAGAGATATATATATATATATATATATATATATATATATATATATATATATATATATATATATATATATATATATATATATATATATATAGAGAGAGAGATATAGAGATATAGAGATATAGAGATATAGAGATATAGAGATATAGAGATATAGAGATATAGAGATATAGAGATATAGAGATATAGAGATATAGAGATATAGAGATATAGAGATATAGAGATATAGAGATATAGAGATATAGAGATATAGAGATATAGAGATATAGAGATATAGAGATATAGAGAGATTGAGAGATAGAGATCAGAAAGCCCGACTGGCATTTGCCACAACACACCTGAACAAGCCAAAATCCTTCTGGGAGAATGTCCTGTGGACAGATGAGACCAAATTAGAGCTTTTTGGTGAAACACATCATCTCTAAGTTTACAGAAAACAAAACGAAGCCTTCAACGAGAAGAACACCTTCCCTACCGTCAAGCATGGATGAGGTTCAGTGACGTTTTGGGTTTGCTGTGCTGCCTCTGACACTGTGGGCCTTGAATGTGTGTACGGCATCCTGAAATCAGGAGATTACCAAGGAGGCATTTTGGAGCACAATGTTCAACCCGGTGTCAGAAAGCTGGGTCTCCGTTGAAGGGCATGGATCTTGCAGCAGGACAATGACCCCAAACACAATTGAAAAAGCACCCAGGAATGGTTCAAGACAAAATGCTGGACTGTTCTGAAGTGGCCAGCAATGAGTCCAGATCTAAATCCCATTGAACACCTGTGGGGAGATCTGAAAACAGCAGCTGGGAAAAGGCACCCTTCAAAACTGGGAGAACTGGCGCAGTTTGTACAATAAGAGTGGGACAAACTGACAGTAGAGAGTTGTAGGAAGCTCATCCGTGGCTATAGGAAGTGCTTGATTGCAGTTCTTTTGTCCAAAGGCTGTGATACCAAATATTAAGTCAAGGGTGTCAATAATTTTGTTAATGCCATTTCTTTTTATTTTCTGATTTAAAAAGATATATTAAGTTCTGAATCAAAAACAAATGTTCTGTAATATGAACAGTGAAATCAAGAATTATGGAGACAAAATACTTTTGTCAATTTCAACTTATTTTTGGAGAAAATTGTGAGTTATTTGAAAAAAAGTGCAAGGGTGACAATATTGTTGGCTACGACTGTCCAATCCCCTTTTGCTTGAGCGTTTCTGCACCTTACATGCTGCTTTCTTCACAGGGCCTTGGAGTCAACTATATATGTGCCCGAGGACTTGTGGGACTGGAGCGTTGGCCCTCTTCTTGATTGTTTATTCTTGGAGCCGACTGAAACGACGCAGGTACCAGCACTGCCTGATGTGGGACTTTTGAAATGATGTATGAATGCTAATGAGGCCTTTTGCTCACGCCCTGTGTACGTTTTCAGCGACTCAGTTCTGCTCGCCAGGCACTTTTAACCTGCTGTTGTGAGCATGAAATGTGTAAGTGAAATAATCTTTTCAACATAATTTTCTGCATTTTGACAAAAGAGTGCCAATCTCAGGATGGTTAACCATCATTGTTCTATTCCTGAATGCAAATTGGACTCATGAGAATATTGTAAATATGACAAAAGTCCGTGGATGAAAGGTGTCGGGTGCATACCATTTCTTGTTCATACAGGCAAGCAGGTGCAGTTGATTTCATACACAAACACACAAGGATGGAGTGACGCTTCTCCTTTTACCAATAGATGCAAGAATGTCGTGTGATCTATTTTGCGGCCCGGAATCAAACAAAATAAATTCATACTTATAATGGCCTTCACAGCCCATACAACTGCCACACTCTTCCCCCTTCCTCCCAGACATGATTAACGGTAAACATCATCATTGAAAACTTGTCCTGTACATTCACAAGCCCCAGATATGACCTTCCTATTGGTGTTCAGAAACCAGATATGGTGTCTCCCTCTGAGTCTTACGTTTTTCAGAGGTGCACCCATTTCTCTCAGGTACTTTTAAAAGTATTTTTGGCTTATGTTGGAAGTTGTATGAGCCACTTTAGGCTACAGTCCTTACTGCGCATATGATAAAAGTTTAAATGCCCCGAAGATCGCTCTTTCTCGAGGTTTCTGCGCATGCACGCGAGCATTCTGGGACAGATTATGTAATTTCGAAAGTCCCATATCAGCAATGATTTCACATAATGGGAAGGTTTGGAGCAGAGACCCGATGGAAGTGATCAAATAGTTCAAGATAATTATCATTCTTGGCAAAATGGAGATGGCGGGTGAATTTTACAAGATGGTGGAAAGAGACTTTCATCTAAAGAAGCTGCCAATTAGCTATGGAGAGCTCGTAGTAATGGATTCCTGAACCTGGTATGTTTGAGCAATCATTAGTTGTACAGATGCCGGCGTTGAGTGATGAGATCAGAAAGCAGGATCCATGAGGTGACTTGGATCGGCTATTTGAGTTTGTGTGAGGATGAGAATATGGGATTTGGATTGAAGATGCTGGTTATATTGAGTGAGTGAAGTTTTGAATAACGGTCACGATTGTTACAGAAGGATATGGTCTAGGTTTCGCAGTGTGTTCGATGTCTGAAATGGTCTCGAGGTATGCACACTCACCTCTGAGCCATCTAGCCTGAGTTCGAATCTCCGACCAATGAGTGTGCTGTCGTCCCTCGGATGAACCTCGGATACTGGGAGTCCCGTCTCTTTTGCCGGCATTATTGCTGGATATTAAAGGACCCACGGTGTCCCTCAAGAGGAGTCATCGACTTATCGCTGGCACCATGAACTCTTCACAAATTCCTGCACTAACCTATGGGAGGCGTTGCATCAGTGGCATAGTCACGCCCTCAGCCAATGATGATACTCGCAGCCTTGTGCTGCATAAAAAAGAAAGAAAGAATGAAAGAAGATCGTTTTACCCACTCCATTTGCACCTAAGTAATATTTAATTTGGCGGCCTAGCTGGTGTTGGCTTAACGGTTAAGGTCGCTGCCTTAAGATCTTAGGGTCTTGAGTTTGAATCCCTGTCGTGCTGTTGGATAACACCAGGTGTGTTGACGCTTACGATCATCCTTCCGAGGTCAGCAAAAAGAGTACCAGCTTACTGGTAACGGGGTACTGCATCGGGCACCACTGCGCTTCCAGAAATGATGCAATCAGCAACCGCAGGCTGCACACGAAATAATCACAAGATTATCAACAAAGGATTCAGTTGTTGATTGAAATTGGTTCCGAGTCTCGATGTCGTCATGGTGCCTTTGGCAAATTTTGCTCTAGCCATGAGTTCTGCCATGCTCATGATGACCTGGTCCATATTGATTGTCTCCAACTACAGTCATGAGTTTATTGACCTGTTCGTTGACATCAGGCATAATTATTTTGCCAATGCCGAAAATGATACCTGATATCATAACCTGATAGTGCGTAGGCAGGAAACAACTCTGGCACCATGGTCTTTTGTTCCAAGACAACGGCATGTATGTATGTTACATCTCTCTGTTAGATTGGTCATTCCATCCTTGAGAATTGAGATGTCAATCGAACCCCCAAGTATATCAACTTCTGCTTGATATAATCGTGTAAAAGGAAGACCAACGAACTGTCATCTCATAACACACATTCTCATTGGTATTTGTGGAAGGTTGTTTGCATCTGCAGCTTTTCCAGATCAAGTAATACTCTAGGCTGGCAGGATGGCCTTGAGGTACGCGCAGTCACCTCTAAGCTGTCTCGTCTGGGTTTGAATCCTGACCCAGTTATAAACTACGATCCCGTTGTTTCGCAGGCATGGTAATTCATCGTAGGCAGGGTGAATGTGTGTGCTGTCCCTCTGATGGACGTTAAACTGGGTGTCCCATCTGCTGGCATTAGTTAGTGGACATTAAAGATCCCATAGTAGATGAGCTATTGCCAGCACCATCACCAATTTACAAATTCCTGTCCTGATTTCCTGATTCGGAGTGGCGATCCGACCAGGATTGTAGCTGAGTAACTGCTTCAGCAGCTTCAACTCTCTGTAGAAGGCATGTTGCATGATGATGATTAATACTCTATGTTGAAATTCCCATTCTTCCTGTCAAATATGAAGTGCACATCAACTGCAGTCAGCTTGTGTTCAATGTCGGTGCTGAAACAATGCAGTGCGAGACCGTGTGTCTTATGCAATACCACTACGTTGCTGCCGCAAGAACCTGTTGACCTCTTTCATGGTCGACGTGTCGGTGAATAAGCAGTATCCTCCACCAGGTTTCCTGGTGAGGAGGGTGCTTGGATATGGACACCCAGCAGGATTAAAAACAAAACCTGTCAAAGGGAAGAGGAGCTCCTTGTGAGCCAACGGCCATCCATATCTGGTGCTAAACTGTGTCTGCGGACGTTCTCCTGCAGTTAGGTTACCTTTTTCTCAGAGGTTGGTGGCAGGATTTGCACTACGGCCACCATAAAACACTGCACTCCACAAAAGACATTAAAAAAACGTAAAGAAAACTGAAAACCCACTCCATGGGAGTACCTCCTGTGCAGCTGCCCTTCACTTTGCAGTTCACCGGATGATGGGATTTAGGCAAAGCCTTCAAGACCCCATTCTTTGATTATCAGAGGAAAAGCACAGGGTAACCTTCCTTGGTCGGGTTGTGGTTGTTTGTGTCGTGGTGGTGCTGAGGTGTTGTCCACCAGATGGCAGTCTCCTCGGGTTAACCTGAGGTGGTCCCTTCGGGTGGGTGCCAGGAATGTCCTCACTCCAAAAGAGGACGATCACCTGTCTCTGCTCTCATTTGAGCTCCGGTGTTTCAATATTGGTATTGCAGCACTCTGAGGTTTGGAGACTGGATAGTGGTGAGATCATGGTGGGTGGTCACACCTACTACTGGTCTGGTAGCTCTGATGGTTACCATGCCCAAGGAGTTTCTGTTGTGTCCAATAAACTGACTCTCATGATAACTAAGCAAACACCGATCAATGAGCATATGACAAGACTGAGGATTCTTCACTCCCTGGGTGTCATTTCCCTGCTCTCTTTATATGCACCAACTGAGGTGAGTGATTTCACCATGAAGGACACATTCTATGCCACGCTGGAGTCTGTGGTTGATCAGTGCTCCAGGCGAGATAATCTTCTCGTCTTGGGGGATTTCAATGCATCGACTGGAGCTGATGGGGATGGTTATGAGACATGCATTGGTCCCCATGGGTCTGGAACTGTGAACCAGAATAGCACTAAATTTGACTTTGAAATAAGTCGTGGACTTGGGGTGGTTTCAGCGTCCACAGTCTCTTCGCTGGACTTGGTATTCCGATGCTGGTGGTGTGGCAAAGGAGATTGACCATGTGCTCGTTGATGGTCGCTGGAGGATGATCCAGAACTGTCGTTGAGTGCTCAGTTCCTCAAGACCGACCACAGGCTTGTTGTAGCAATTCTGGAGTTGCAGCTCAAATCTGGGAGAATGGTACCAGCCAGCTTAGGCTGGACATTGGCAAGCTCAAGGTTGAGGGAAGCTGAGGAGTTTGTGAAAAGGTTTAGTTGGGATCTGGGGGGTCTGGTGTTTTGGGGGATCTTGAAGTGTTGTGGAGTCCCTTCCGGATTACCAACCTTGATGTTGCCGGTGGATGTCTTTGAACTCATCAGGTGAAGAAGAACTTTGTCTCCCAAGGGATGCTGGATACCATTGACTAGTCACAGGGCTCGGCTTAATCGTAGAGCTGAGCTATTCAGGGAGCTGAGGTGTAAAATTCTACGTTCACTGAGGGTGGACAAGAAGGCCTGTGTGCGATTAATCTGCGAAGGTGTAGAGCATCACCTGTGGTCAAGTGATTCTTGTCCTGTTTGCAGAGGAATTTATGCATTGCGTTCCGGCAAGCCTGTCCCTTGGTGTACTGCAGTTCAAACTGAAAGTGGTGGGCTCTTGATAGAAGAGTCTGAAGTGAAGACCCGCTTTGCCAGTTACTTCGAGCGGCTGTTCCAGGCTGACCCACTTGCTGTTGAGTTGGATGTCAGGGGTGTGACTATCAATATTGCTGATCCTCTAATAAACTGACTTGTATCCAGTTATTGGAGTTTGTCAGGGGTGTTGTCTGGCACCCACACTTTTCAACACTTGTATGAACTGGATTCTGGGGAGGATGTTGGAGAGATCAAGCTGTTGACACTGGATATCCTTGTGGGGGGCCTCAAGGTGCTGAATGAGGAGTCAGAGCTGCTGGTGTTATGGGTTTCCTGGGTCAAAATAAGATCCAGGCTTTAAATTACATCTTAGATGCTGCGATGTTGTCTGTTCCTGTTTGTGTTGAGGATGTTGAGATCACGGAGAGATTCACCTCCCTTGGCAGTTTTATTCATGTCTCTGCATGTTGTGCGCCAGAGGTCGATTGATATCTTGGTCGGGCCTGGGGAGTCATGGATTCACTGGACCATGGAGTGTGGTGCTGTGTCGGTACCTGTACAGAAAGACGAAAGTCAGTCTTTAAGTCCTTTTTGCTTCCAGTCTTGCTCAATGGATGTGAGACTTGAACTCTGTCCAAGGATATGAGATGGAGTCTTAAGTCTTTTGGTACCAGGTCTCTTCGGAGAGTCCTTGTCTATCACTGGTCAGAGTTTGTGTCCAAAAAGCATTTGCTGAGAAAGACTCAGATTAGATTTGTTACCTGTATAGTCCGTGAGCGTCAGCTGTGGCTGTATGGACATGTGGCTTGTTTTCCTGACGCTGATCCTGCTCACCAGATTCTCTCAGCGAGGGAGCCTCGTGAGTGGAGGAGCCCAACGGGCCGACCACATGCCTCATGGTTGCAGCAGGTTGATCAGCATCTCAAGGAGATGTGGACGGGCCCATATCTACCTGGGCCAGTGGCCAGATCGAGGACCCTGGAGTATCGGCAAATTATGAACGCAGCCATGCGCTACTCCGGCGCATGCTCCCACACCTGATGTGACATGAATATTTCGCATAAATGTGCAAATTGCATTTTTATTTAAAAAAAAAAACACAACTCGGGGTTTTTTTTTCTGTCATAGTTTACTGGAATGTCTTTATCATTTTGTTTGGTTGGTTTTCAAGGACTCAAAAACAAATAAACGATGACGTTTAGTTATTTTCCATTTTAGGTGATCATCTTGTCGAGTCAGACCTTCTACGCAGCACTCTGCGCATCGTTAGTTTTGTATTTATTGATTTGTTTTTTTCCTCCATTCACTGAGTCTTGTACTGAGGAGCTCAGTTGTTTGATTCCATTCCATCCTTTTGTTCTCTGGACAACGTGGCCCTTTCGTTCGTAATCGACACGTGTAACTTTTTTGTCTTTTACGGTTCTGCAGTCACCAGTGATGATGATTGTTTATGATGTGAGACTTTTAATCCAGGATGTTCACAATTACAATGTGTTAGGCCTAAATCACATTTGCCACGGCGGCCGTGGGGTCTTCAAAATCTACGGCCACTAGCAATTATATGGCGGCCACAGTATTTCCACGGTCACACAGTGTAGCAGTCACATATGTTTTTATTTTTCGGGGAGCCGCACAGCGTATTTAGGCCGAAGTCACATTTGCCATGGCGGCCGTGGGGTCTCCAAAATTTACGGCCACCAGCAATTATACGGCGGCCGCAGTATTTCCACGGTCACACAATGTAGCAGTCACATATGTTTTTATTTTTCGGGTTGCCGCATGGCTTATTTATAAATTGTGGAGACCGAAAACGTGGGGGTGCCGTACGGTCTTTGATTTGATGTCGCATGGTGACCTTGGGGCGTTCCTGCGGCGGCCTTAGAATTTTCAAGGCAGACGCAAGGTGCCCGCAAGGTGCCCCCAAGGCGACCGGAAGGCGACCGCAGGGGGACCCTAAGGCGAACGTGCGGCCAGACGGATGGTAACGAATGGGTTTTTTTTTTTTACCAGTTTTTTTGTTTCAGCTTGTCGAATTGCTACGGCAAACGTAGGAATGAAAAAAGTTATAACTCCGCGTTATAATTCCACGGCGACCTTACGACCTGTAAAATATAGCCAAACGGCGTAGGGCCACCCTGAGGCCACCGCAGAAACTCTGCGGCCGCCGCACGTTTCTGTCAATTCAGAGGGCGTACGGCCGCCGTATCCTCGCCGTAGAGCAAATGTGACTTAAGCCTTAGGTCTTAGAAATTGTGGAGACCGAAAACGTGGGGTTGCCGTACGGTCTTTGATTTGATGTCGCACGGTGACCTTAAGGGGGCCCTGCGGCGGCCATAGAATTTTCAAGGCAGATGCAAGGTAGCCTCAAGGTGCCTGCAAGGCGACCGCAGGGGGGCCCCAAGGCGAACGTGCGGCCAGACGGACGGTAACGGGTGGGTAAATTTTTATTTTTATTTTTTTACCAGTTTTTTGTTTCGGATTGTCGAATTGCTACGGCGAACGTAGAAATGAAAAAAGTTATAACTCCGTGTTATAATTCGACGGCGACCTTACTACCTGTAAAAGATAGCCAAACGGCGTAGGGTCACCCTGAGGCCACCGCAGAAACTCTGCGGCCGCCGCACGTTTCTGTCAATTCAGAGGGCGTACGGCCGCTGTATCCTCGCCGGAGAGCAAATGTGACTTAGGCCTTACTCAATCATTCCTCCACGTTTATAGATTGCACTGTTTGTTTGTAGGTGAACATCTTTCCCCTTATTATCCTTTGCAATGTATATTCAACCCTTGCTCCCCATTTCTAAAAGTGGGTAAAGGTGAATTTAAAAACTTTTTCCTCAACATACAGATGAATGAATATATATCACAAGTTCAGATCACCTGTGTATATTTTTGTGCAGATGAACACACAGCAGTTGGGCCCGGTCACCCTGTGGATACTTCGAACCACAAACACCGTGCCTTGTCTGGTAAGATTTGCCTCGGCCATTGCTTTAGTTTCAGTGGATGAATAAGATCTTACTTCGGCGGGTCTTTTGTCGTTATCATGTCATTGTCATCTCATAGCCTCTGAAAGTGATCATTTTAATTTCCCTAAATTTGAGGTTTCGAGCAGTTGTTCAACTGAGGTTCGCTGGTAACATGTGCATGGGAGTCGTGGAACACTTTTCAACTGTGGGAAAATACGCTGTGGTTTGAAGGCTCTTAGCAATCCACATGCAAACACGGCAGTTTTTTTCAAAACTTTGATATGCAGGATATTGTATTGCACAATGCAGACTATCTTTCCCCAAAGTAAAGCTTTCTGAATCCACCATTACTGCAGCACACTACAGGTGCTGCCACTAATCAAAGTGCTAAACTTGAACACCCCAGGGCACTCACCTGGTAGCGGCTGGATAAGATAACCAGGGAACCACTGGTAGACGTGGAAGACCCCCAAAATATGTAACGGAGAAGAAAGTAAATACGGATGGATTTTTTTTTTTTTAAATGCCGTGAACAAACTTTGGTACAACACGGGTGATAAAGGTTGAGGTGAAGTTTCATTGGAATTGTGTCTGTCGTTTCTGAGAAGAAAGCAAATACATATTTTGGGGGGCAACCTCTGGTAGACCCCCTTCAGGCCTGCTTTTTATTTTTTATTTTTAAATGGTGTGAACAAGCTTTGGTACATACTGGGTAATGAAGGTAGTGGTCAAGTTTCACCTTAATGGAGTGTGTAGCTTCAGAGAAGAAGATGCAAGTTTTTGTGGACTGACTGACTGACTGACTGACTGAATGACAACATGCCAGCCCATAAGCTCCCCGGAACTATGTTCCAGGTGAGATAAAAATTGGACCACTGGAACTGTAGCATATCTGGGCCCTGGCCTCATGTTGTAACCCGAATTTGGTAGCATTCTGACTGGTCGTTGTGGAGAGGAAGATTTTTGAAAGAATTTACATGATTTTCCCCAAAATTTACAAAGTCCGCTGTTTTGACACTTAAGTGTGCCATTTTGACACACTTCCGGTCACGTGATTGGCATGGTCTCCGCAATTTAACAGCAGGACCCTATCCTAATGTTGTAACCCAAATTTGGTAGTATTCTGACTTCTGGAGCATTCTGATACACAATCTTCTGGAGAAGATTTTTGAAGAATTTTCATAAGTCGGCCATTTTGATCTACTTAAAGTCACATGACCAGAATGAGCTTTGCCTTCCCCGTGACCAGTCAGGAGCAGAACGTTGCTGCGAAATTTTAGCCGGATCGGCCCAGCAGTTTGGCCGGAGAAGTCAAAATAGACAGACTCTGTGCGATGGCAATACCTTATCTGGAATTTAAATTCCAGACAAGCTAAAAATACAAGGATGGAGTCTATCTATCTGTCTTTGTCTCTTTTCATTTCCTGTTTTCTCTCTCTCTCACCACTTTGCACATCGTCACCAAATTTTGTCGCTATAATTAAGTGTTGCAATGCTACATTGGCCTCAAAATTTACTGACAACTCCTCCATTTGTTCCGTTTGGCTCGTTGAAAGGAGACTTTCCTCGCAGCATTTGCAATCCTGGATGACATCACGCCATTTACAGTGGGCAGCACTTCTGGCAATGGTTGTTGTTATTCTTTGGTCATCCTGCCCTATCAACTCGCACACCATCACATCACCAGTCCTTGATGGATGTATCCGCTACTTATTTAATTTTAAAAGTATATCGTGATCGATTTTAAATGTAGAATTTATTGCAAGAGCAAAGGCATCTCGACAACACAAATTACCTCCTCGAGACTATTGGTGGCAAAGCATTTCTGTACACAAGCCTTCATGTTTCAGGACATCGAGCCACAAAACACTGCCGCTACGTCCAGCTTCCAAAACAAAATGGTTTTGCTGCAAGGCCTGGATCAACCCAACGAAGAGGCTTTTCATCCGGGGACCTGTCCCGCAGAAGGCCCTTTCAGCCTCGGCTGGAACAGGTATGAAGAAATCGATGGGAAAGGTGGTCTTAAGCTGTTTGAGTAAGAAAATTAAGTCACCTGTCCTTAAGTACCATAATGTGTCATTGAGGGATGCCATAAATGTTGATTATGTTCGTCTATCATTGTGTCCAGGTCCGAAGCGAAAGGCCTGTTTGAGTGGCTGCAAATGGCTGATGTTTCTCCACCGAAAGTGATCCTGCTGGAGATTGCTCTGCACTATCCAGTTACCCATCTCCTCACCAGGATTTTGTTGATGGCCCGACATGCAGTGAGAAACCACTCTCGACCCCACATCTCAGTCCATTCGACACAACTTCCCTGTCCAGGTCACTGGTCGGAGTACTGCGTAATGGCAAGCGAGGTGCATCGCGCAAAGAGTGTAACCAAATCTGTGTTAATCTCGATTCGTATTCAAAGGTTCAATCATTTGATGGAATTTTTCTTTCATCAGACAACATTCCATTGCAATCAAGAGCCCAATGAAGGATAACATGTTTATCCGTATTTCTCGACATTTTCGGCCATTGCCAATGCTGCTGGGGCTTTCTTTCCACAGCTGCTGCTGCTGCTTTTGATTCTCCTCCACACCTGTGTGCAGCTCCTGCAGGGGATGGATAATGGATGGGCGGTTCACTGCTGGTGTTTGCATCGTTGGTTTGAGGTGAATACACTGACCTTTCTGGGGTTGTTGTTTCTTTCAATACACCTGAGAAACAACTTCATATGCACATTTTCCGAGTTTAACAAAAGGTAAAACCACTTCAAAAGATCGAAATTAATAACCTGCTCGGCATTGCAATCACATGTTCTCGCATGACTGGTAATTGTATTAACATGAGTCGGGCCTTTGGGGATGAATGCCCTTTAACCAATGAGTTATCATTTCATGTAAAACAAGAAAAAGAGCAATCAGAGATTGCAGCCCCCTCCCAGAACTTGCTTTGTCTGGTGTTTGTGCAGTTATGTGTCGTGGATTTTGTGTGGTGTTTAGGTACTGGTGTGTTATGTAATTAATAATAGACAAAACTAGAACTGGCACTTTATAACTGCTGGCAGTGAAGACCGGGTAACAAAACGTCCCGCTTTGATGCGACACCTGACCCTGACCCATCATGTTTATTAATATTCAATTGAACTCAGAATTGGAAATATAAATTCAATTCACATCACATGGAAGACCAAATCGGTACAGTCCTGCGTTGGAGTCATCAGAAGGAATCCAAACAAGCAAAAAACAAAGATGAAGTAATCAGGAGGAACCCCTCTGTCTGTCATCCTGAGGTCGGTAAAATGAGTGCCAGCTTGCTCGTATCCTGTGTTGGAGTGGCGACCCGTCCAGGATTGTGCCCAATAGCCAAGGAGACTGCTTAGGCAGCATCAACGTTCTGCACAGAGTATCGTCCCAATGGATGGATGGAGGAACCTGTGAAGGATTCACATTTCAGCTGCTACTCCTCTACCCTCAAACCCATCCAGGTACAACCAACTGAGCCTTATTCAAAAAAAACAAAAACAAAAAGAACCCAGATCAAAAAATTAAATAATTCTCGCTGCCAGACCATGCATCCGATCAAGCTGAAATTTACTCGGAAATTATGCACAAGAGGAGGCCGTCACTTTTGGGGAATATGGGGAATACATATTTTATATTTTACATTTAAAACATATATTCCCCATCACTACCAGATCATAATTGTGAAGTTTCCAGTCGATCGATTAAGCAGTTCAAGAGAAAACATTATTCCATATTTTTCTTCAATTCAATATGGCTGCAAAACCATGTGACCTATCTATTATTCCTTTATGAACTTGTACACCCAAAGCTTGGGGAACATTAGTGTGAAGTTTCCCCCCGATCTGTTTAGCCGTTCTGGAGAAGAAGGCTTTTGGGGGTTTTAGCGTAAATCCAATATGGCTGCCAAACCATGTGACCTATGATATACAGTGGGGAGAACAAGTATTTGATACACTGCCGATTTTGCAGGTTTTCCCACTTACAAAGCACGTAGAGGTCTATAATTTTTATCATAGGTACACTTCAACTGTGAAAGACGGAATCTAAAACAAAAATCCTGAAAATCACATTGTATGATTTTTAAATAATTAATTTGCATTTTATTGCATGAAATAAGTATTTGATACATCAGAAAAACAGAACTTAATATTTGGTACAGAAACCTTTGTTTGCAATTACAGAGATCAGACGTTTCCTGTAGTTCTGAACCAGGTTTGCACAGACTGCAGCAGGGATTTTGGCCCACTCCTCCATACAGATCTTCTCCAGATCCTTCAGGTTTCGGGGCTGTCGCTGGGCAACACAGACTTTCAGCTCCCTCCAAAGATTTTCCATTGGGTTCAGGTCTGGAGACTGGCTCGGCCACTCCAGGACCTTGAGATGCTTCTTCTGGAGCCACTCCTTAGTTACCCTGGCTGTGTGTTTCGGGTCGTTGTCATGCTGCAAGACCCAGCCACGCCCCATCTTCAATGCTCTTGTTGAGGGAAGGAGGTTGTTGGCCAAGATCTCGCGATACATGGCCCCATCCATCCTTCCCTCAATACGGTGCAGTCGTCCTGTCCCCTTTGCAGAAAAGCATCCCCAAAGAATGATGTTTCCACCACCATGCTTCACGGTTGGGATGGTGTTCTTGGGGTTGTACTCATCCTTCTTCTTCCTCCAAACACGGCGAGTGGAGTTTAAACCAAAAAGCTCTATTTTGGTCTCATCAGACAACATGACCTTTTCCCATTCCTCCTCTGGATCATCCAGATGGTCATTGGCAAACTTCAGACGGGCCTGGACATGCGCTGGCTTGAGCAGAGGGACCTTGCGTGCGCTGCAGGATTTTAATCCATGATGGCGTAGTGTGTTAATTATGGTTTTCGTTGATACTGTGGTCCCAGCTCTCTTCAGGTCATTGACCAGGTCCTGCCATGTAGTTCTGGGCTGATCCCTCACCTCTCATGATCATTGAGGCTCCACGAGGTGAGATCTTGCATGGAGCCCCAGACTGAGGGAGTGTGACTGTTATCTTGAACTTCATCCATTTTCTAATAATTGCGCCAACAGTTGTTGCCTTCTCACCAAGCTGCTTGCCTATTGTCCTGTAGCCCATCCCAGCCTTGTGCAAGTCTACAATTTTGTCCCTGATGTCCTTAGACAGCTCTCTGGTCTTACCCATTGTGGAGAGGTTGGAGTCTGATTGATTGAGTGCGGACAGCTGTCTTTTATGCAGATAACGAGTTCAAACAGGTGCAGTTAATACACGTAATGAGTGGAGAATGGGAGGGCTTCTTAAAGACAAAACTAACAGGTCTGTGAGCCGGAATTCTTACTGGTTGGTAGGTGATCAAATACTTATTTCATGCAATAAAATGAAAATTTATTATTTAAAAATCATACAATGTGATTTTCAGGATTTTGTTTTAGATTCCGTCTTTCACAGTTGAAGTGTACCTATGATAAAAATTACAGATCTCTACGTGCTTTGTAAGTGGGAAAACCTGCAAAATCGGCAGTGTATCAAATACTTGTTCTCCCCACTGTATGTGTGAACCTTTTGTTCCTCATGGGTAGCGGCCATACATGTAACATTTCGCGTAGATCTGTTCAGCCGTTTCAGAGAGGAAGATTTTTGAAGGTTTTTTTTGTTTTTTTTTTCCTTACAATATGGCTGCCGAATCACGTGACCGATGATGTCAATAGTTTTTTTTTCTGTGGACCATTTTATCCCGAGATGACCCTCAAAAATTTTCATACTGATCAGATGTAGTGTTCATCTGCAATGATGACATCATAATGAAGACACCTATGACGTTATTAAAAATCACTTATTCGCCAGAGGAGTACTTCCCGTGTGCCAAGGTTCCATTTTTTTCTTGGTGCGGTTTCAGAGATAGAGGTCCAAAGATTTTCTGTTTTTCCAACATGGCTGCCACACCACGTGACCTGTGACATCATAATTACCATTAAAACATTCTATACGAGTCGCTGCACCTATGGTGAAAATTTCGTTTCAATCCGACAAGCAGTTGCAAAGTAAAACACGAAAGTTCTGTGCGGACAGCCAAACAAACAAGTGAAAAATCACTCAGAGGGCACTTGGCGAAACGGACGGGCACTCGGTAGAGCACATACCTCTGCCAGGCTGAATAGTTTACATTTTGTATCCCACTGATAGGTCGGAATGAATCCAGACCTAAACCAAAATCTAATAATTTCGCTTCTACTTGTCACCGAACCAACTCGTCCACCTCGTTTTGTCATAACCCGTTCACAACTTTTTGAGAACTCATGTGATCCATAGTTTTTGGCCTCATCTCTCAATGGTGAAGAATCATCGAAAAATTAAATAATTCTCCTTTCTGGATGGGGATTCGGATCTTCACCAAAATTGAATCAATTCTTCGTCGTGGCACTCCAAACCTGTCCACCAAGTTCCATCCGAATCCATCTCTAAAGCTGCTGTGTCACACCTTGACGATTTAGCCAGCGTATGCCGATTTACGAAAAATTTGTCTAAAACGCTGGCACACGTCGAATACGTTATGGGTACGTTTTGTATACGTTAAGAGCATGCTGAAAACCACTGCCATACGTCGTAGTACGCTGGCTTTAAACGTTGTACTTTTGGGTCATCCTCAAATTTTTGCATGCTTGAAATTTTACGACGTATGCCGGCGTATGACTCACACGTTCCGCTACGCTGGCGGTATGTTGTCGGCACGTTATGCGATCGTTGACACACGTCGACACACGTTACTTGTAAGTTACTCATCAGTCGAAACACATCGAGGTAATGTTTAGCGTACCCGAAACTTGTTTCTAACCTATGAGTAACGTTTTGTAAGCACGCAACACGAACGTTGGTCACACTTCGCAACACGTTACTTGAAAGTTCCTCATACGTCGAAACACGTCAAAGTAATGTTTAGGGTACCCGTGACTTATTTATAACCTATGAGTAACGTGCTTGGGAATGATTTGTAAAGCATGTCCTACGCACAAATACGTATGTAGACGTATTTCACGTCTTCAGGACGACCACAGAACTTACTGAACGCGTTTCGAACTGACAGATACCATATAATGGCATATTGGCAGCAATTAGGGGAATTGGAATATAAAAAGGGGCTTCGCAGGAGGAACCCGTCTTTTTTTTAGACTTTGTGGTGAGTACATGTCCATGTCATTCCGAGAGATGGATAATACGGCAAGGCTGAGACAACAATACCTAGCTGTCCTTGAACATCAACATGACCTCATCGAGTTGACACTGCACCAGTTGCGTGCCAATAGAGCCGGGAGAAGAAGATGTGAACGGAGGAGAAGGAACTGGGTCAGACCATGGATCGGGAGGCGACGCCATTACATCATATATGACCAGCTCATGGTGGAACTCCGGAACGAGGACCATGCATCCTCATCAACTTCCTGCGATTGCCCCCAGCGATGTTCGACGAGCTGCTAGCCAGTGGGTCCAAGGATAACCAAGCAGTACACCTTCTACAGGGATCCGCTTGAGCCTGGCATGAGGCTGGCACTGAGCCTGCTGCTGTTGGTGTCGTGACTGCAGTGCTGTGGAAGCGATTTAACTCGTTCAATGAAAACTATTTCAATTGCCGAGCATCAGCGTCCAAAAACAATCGGTGAGTGACAGGCATTTATTAAAAGTGAAGTTGCAGCCTATGAATAGAAAACCTCACGTAATCGTCGACGATACGCTGCCACGCTATGCATACGTTAGACTATCGTTGGGCATAGGTTGTGGATGCCTAAAACACGCTAATCAATCGTTGGTATAACTTATCTATAAGTTATCGAAGCGTTCTGTGTTCATTACTCGTACATTATACATTTGTCCAAGTCGTTTTGAATATTTTAAAAACTGAAACAAAAAAATAGTTCATCGTGGGAATGAGAAAAAAAATTAGCCGAAAAGAACATCAAACAATGGTGCAAAGTAGTCTCCTATTCGTGGACGCAACGAGGGTCCATCATCACCCACACCCTCCCCATCATGCTCACCTACTACTACTGACATGGACCTACTACGACTACCAATACTACTACTACTACTACTACTACTACTACTACTACTACTACTACTACTACCACTGACACACTCACCTAATACTACTACTACTGATACTACTGACATTGACATCTACTCAACATGGAGTCTGGAACACTGACGGGTTCCTCTTGTGAAGCCCATTTGTATATACCAATTCCCCTAAACGCTGCCAAATCGCCATTATACGGCAGATGTAAGTTAGAAACACGTTCAGTAAGTTCTGTGGTCGTCCAGAAGACGTCAATCAAATTCGTCTACATACGACAATGTGCGTTTGAGATACGTTACACATGGGTTCAAAGCACGCTACTCATAGGTTAGAAATAAGTTTCGGGTATGCTCAACATTACCTCGACGTGTTTCGACTTATGAGTGACTTACAAGTAACGTGTGTCCGACGTGTGACAACGATCGTGGAGCGTTCCGAGAACTTATGCCGGCGTATGCGGAACTTGTGAACCATACGTCGAGTACGTCGTAAAATTTTCAGCAAGCTTGAAATTTCACGACATACTAGACGTACCACGGAATATGACAGCGTCTTCATTGTTTTTCAGTGTGCTCCTAACTTACCAATATCATATTCGACGTGTGCCAGCGTTTTAGACACATTTTTCATAGGTCGGCATACGCTGGCTTAATCGTCAAGGTGTGACTGCGATGTTGACACTTCCAATTTTCAGGCGGTTATGATTTAAATCGGCGTGCGGCAGGTTTTTAACAGGCGACGCCATGAGTTTGTCGGCGATACGTGCAGCGCGCTATGCCGAAGTTAAACTGTCGTTGGGCATAGGTTGTGAACGCCGACAACAGGCTAAGCATTCGTTGGTATAAGTTATCTATAAGACAATGAAACGTTCTGTGCCCGGTACTAACATGTTATGCATATGACCAACACGTTATGAATACGACCAAAACTGAAAAAAAAACTTCAGCGTACGCCAACGTTTTACATACATTTTTATACGTTGTCATTGTTGGCTAAAACGTCAAGGTGTGGCAGTGCCTTAACCATTTGAGATGTGCTTTGTATCATTTTTGGCCCGATCTCTCAATGGTGAAGAATAAAAAAAAAAAAAAATTCTCAGATCCGGATCTGAATTCCGATGTTCACCCAAAATCAAATCAGTTAGCCCTTGTCACACACCCAACATGTCCACCAAGTTTCATCCGAATCTATCCACAACTTTTTGAGATGTCATGCAAAAAATTTCAGAACTGTTTGAAAACTGGCCAAAAATCATGTGATGAACAGACAAACACAACAGACCAATATACTTGGTGAAAAAAAAATATTTTCGCCAAGTAACAGACAGACAAACAGACACACACAGACAGACAAACGCGACAGATCAACATACTTGGCAAAAAACATTTTGCCGAGTAACCAAACTTCGCCAAATTAAATAGCCTCTCCTTCGGCGAGGGTAATAATCATTCATATTGCTACATCACACATGTTAACAACTGGGACTCTGTTGCCTTCAGAACGTGTGAATGACATTGGAATGTTTTAAATGATTTTGAGAGCACGAAGTGATGTACCTACTCTTGTGATAAACTCCTGTTGCTTCCTTTTCATCAAATCAAAAACAATAATAAAAAAATTACAAACTGCAAAACTCGATTGGCTCAAGATATGTGTATGTGTGTGTTTGTGTTTGTGTTTGTGTTGATGTGTTGATGCGTGTTTTTGTGTTCGTATTCATGCATGTTCACATGATTGTTTGCATGTGCATGCAAACAGTTTTGCACATGATATGAGTGTTCCTGTCACCCCCATATTCGAGTCGTATCCAAGTTATTCTGTACAAGGTCCATCACCAGTATGCATGTGCTTTGATTGAATGTGTCAGAACAGCCAAATGTGTTTCAAATGTGGCCGGACACTTCACCGGCAATTTGGTGTCGTGGCTCGAAAAACCACATTTGTGCCTTAATGTTGAGCCTTACATGCCTGTTTTCAGCCTGAGAGGTGGTCAACCATTACTCCTCCGACGGTGGAATAGTGTTGCACGCTGGCTCATCAATCCCATCCTTTGCCAATTTTCTGACTTGCATGTTCCTCTCATACAATGTTGTGTTATCATAACAACAAGCGTCAATAGGGGAAAGCTAGCCTGTCTCGAGACAGTCTAAACCCAACTCGATGTTCCCTGTTAGTGGGAGAATGATCCAACACTTTGGTGATTCTGCTTCCTAAAGACAGGAAGAGCTGTGAATCGCTCCTCCCCGACAGACTCACTCACTGATGTCATGGCAAAAGAAAGTTTGATTGTTATTAGATAATTTAATATGAATGATACATTGTGATTGTTTCAACTTTTTTTGCGGGTTGGTGGGGTGGAGGGAAAGGGGGTCCTTAAAAATGCTATTTTGTTTTAACTTTATTAACTTGTTTTCTGGATATGTGCACACATTTAAAATCACATTATTTAATTATTTTCTGCTTGTTTTTCGAGTCTTTGTGATGTTAGCATGTGCGTCTGTTTTAGTGTCAATGCATGTATTTGTATTCTTATGTATTTGAGTATGTGCATGAGTGTTGCCATTTATGGGAGCGTGAGT
Organism: Eptatretus burgeri; assembly: GCF_056783735.1. Classification (NCBI taxonomy): domain Eukaryota; kingdom Metazoa; phylum Chordata; class Myxini; order Myxiniformes; family Myxinidae; genus Eptatretus; species Eptatretus burgeri. The sequence continues at coordinate 139,667,039 of NC_140964.1, forward strand.
GTGTTCCTGCACATTAACATCAGCGTGGGCCTTGGTGTTAGTCTGTACGTACTCGTTATTGCATGCATTTGTGTGTTGACAGACTTGTTTTTTTTTATCGATTGGGCAGGTTCTCTTGATCATGGTCTCTGGAGTGTACGTGATCCACTCAATGTGGCACACCACAGTTACTGGGCAGCTACTTAACTTGCTGGAGAGACATGGTCCGCAGAAGCAGGTGGACATCTCCGAGCTGATAAGACATGCGAGGGTAAGTATATCCCTGGAAGCTGCATACCCAGAGAGTAGAACTGTAAATTATCTCAAACTAATTTTTTTTTCTTACTCAATCCACTCAATGTGGCACACCACAGTTACTGGGCAGCTACTGGCTGAGACTTTCTGGATAAATGTTTGCATCAATAATGGGAATATAGAGTACGTATATAGACGTTGACCTATTCTTTTTTTTTACCTTAACCTAATTTTAAAGTCACGACTTAATTACAGACATTTAAACATTTTTCACCATAGCCTAACTAAGATTTGTCCGATCGGACCAAACTTGCCCTCTCCAAGTAGCCGAGAGCAAGGCGTATTTATACTTAATTTACATCATACCCCTCCAGGTTAAAGGTCAAGGTCAAATGGCGGTCGGAAAAAAAAAAAAAACGCCACTTTTCCCCCATTGCTTAATTTTGCCAATACGGAATCTCAAAGACCCCCCCTTGGCCTTCCAAGATGTTTTTGCATCATAATAGCATTCCTGCGTTGAAGTTGTACACATGATATTTGTTTGGTGTCCTTGACACACTTCTGTTTTTTTTCGGATTGTGACCTAATTAACAAAAATACGTTTTTGATCATAACTTGAATAATTTTCCTCCGATTTTCATGATGTTGAGTTTTATCGATAAACGAGTTTAAAAGCCCATCAAAAATGATCCGTTGGAATTATTTTATTTGAAATGTTGAAGGAGACTGGAAGATATGATGTTTTGTAGCAAGAAAAAGCATTCGTTTAAAACACTACATGTACAAATGTAACGCTATTTTCTTTATCTTCTTGGACGTTTCGTTTCGACCGCACAGCCTCTTCAGCATGCCAAAGCCTGAAGCCTCGGCCTAGCGTTAGGTGTGCTTACATCTTCTTTATTTAGTGGACATCCTATGGATGTAAATTCACGTTTGTTTTACTCTACGTGCATTACACATCAAGTGCAGCAAATTTCACCTCCCTACGCCTTGTATTTATAGTGATTGTTTTCTTTTCTTCTTTTTAAATGCTTCTATGCACCATCCTTGGTGCTTGGTTTGCAAGTCACCATCTACAATTCCGATAAAAGAGACGTAGTTACTCTTTCATTGAAAAATGTTTTCATTTTGTTTTTTTATCCTGAAAAATAGACCCGAGTGAACACACAGTCGTGTTTGGAGATTGGCCCTCATCAAATCGTCCTTATGAAGGGGGACAGACAAATACACATTGTAGTGACTCATTAATTTTTCTCCACATTTTGCTGATACTTGTAATACAGTAAACGTATGAACACTCCTGGCCAATTAGTGGGGTCCTTCCAGGGAGCCAATGGAAGTGACGGATTCTGTAGGGTCCTCTTTAAAAGGAAGCTTGTTATCAAGACACGGTGGAGCTCGCACGTCTTTCCTTACAAGCCGGTTCTCATTCCTACACATAAGTCACTCAACACATCAGTATTTGGTGGTCACTTTTGTTTAACGTCGCCAAGACTTGAGCGAAGTAGATTTTGTTTGTTTGGCTGAATGGTTTCCCATGAGTGTTCACACATTTGCTTTATTACAAACTAGCAAATTACAAACCACCTGTCGCTTTGCTGATGTGAATACTAAGAGAGGTTGAGGGGGAGAAAAAGAGGGGAAAGTGAGAGAGGGACAGAGAGGGGGGAATGGAGAACAAGGAGGGGGAGGGGGAGGGGGAAAGTGAGAGGAGAGAGGAGGGATGAGGAAGCGAGGAAGGAGGGGAGGAGGGGTGGGGGAGTGATGAAGGTTGTTCGAAGGGAGAGCAGCATACCAGGGCAAATGCTTTGATTCATCGTTTGCGAAAGCGAACTTGTTTCTGTTGCAGACTTTGCTTTCTTTGAATCTGCATTCTCAACCTTCACTTATCGGTATTCCCCTCGAGTATTTGGTTTTCAAATGTTTTTACATATTGGACATATTACAGTGATGAGCAATGTCTATTGACCAGAGTGAGCATGCAACTTTCGGGCATCTTCTTTCACCTTCCAGAAATAGTTCCAAACTGACCGACTGGACCTTTTGAATGACATGTTAAACCTTTATCAGTTGATGTATTGCCTAACCGTTCATCAGCAAAGCAATCAGCATGCTTTACCAGCCAACTATAAATGCCTTGCTATTTATTTAAATGGAACACGCACTTGGGACGTGTTTCATTTGCAAGTGACTTGCTTTTGCTGCTACATTGCAAATGTAGCACGCCCCAAGGGCGTGCAACTTTTCAATTAATACGTTACCTGGCCATGTGTAGAAAATGATGGATTGGAACATGCCCAACAGGGAAGAAAACCTTTTCCATGAAATAAATGCTTCTATCTCTGAAGTAGGAATTACTCTTCACCACTCGATTCCTTTTGATTCCGTGGTTGGAAGTGAGTGCTTTGGAATATATTCCGCCCACCACGAAGAAGCACTCAAGCAAGCACTCCAATGAAATGGTTGATAAGGAATGGCTGGCTGGGTCATACTAAACACTATCTGGACACAGTCGGAGACAAACACAAATCCGGACAGTGTTTATCACAAACACCGCCCGGAGATGCCCAGAATGTCAAAAAACATCCATATTGGACAAATGAACACTTTAGCAGTCAGAACTACTGCGAAGGTCAATTCCACAGTTTAAAGTTTGAAATTTGGCTCAGATTTAGAGATTCTCGAGCTTATTACATGTGTGGAAATGAAATAGTCATGAACACTGGTGTCTTCGGATGTTTATAAGCATTGCGATGAATACAGTGATTTGCAGGTATGAAGATGAGGCATTCGATGATATGAGTGAAGAAAGTGGAAAAAAAACAAAAAACAATTTGAGCGCTTTATCGTTAAGAACCCGCTCCGGCCTGTTCCAAGTTAAGGCATTGTTGAGCAGGCCGTAAAATGGCGAAATAAGACCCTTACGAGGGATAGCGAGGCAACCAAAGATGAGCCTTGATAAAGGATATAATTAAATAAGGATGTTAATTATCTTCAGAAGGGGTGTTTTAATTAATCCAAACACCCAATCTTCACTCATGCACTCCCTTGGAGTTCCCTTGGTGTGCATGCAAAGTTTCAGACTGTGAGGTTTCAATGTTTTGGAGTTCTGGAGAAGACACACACACACACACACACACTAATCTCTGGAGATGAATTAAATTTGGATAATTAGAGAGATAATGAGCATGCTTCAACATTGTCTGTGGAGCACCCACCACTGTTCGGGTGTTCCATATTTGATTCTTCCTTCAGCCAGCCATCTTCGAGGAAAATAACCTTGGCTTGTTTGGTCTCTATGCCAGCTGTGACTCAGTGGTTGACGTGCGGCCATCCATGCAACACTATTTCTAGGCCTCGAAAATACGATTGCAATTGTTGGTGAAACTTAAATGCTTAGCTATCATTTACATTGTCAGACCATTATTTACATTTTAGTAGGATCAATATTTCACATGACCCCCCCAAAAAATGCAAGAAAACGTTTTCTGGTATTCTTTTGTTTTTACTTGGTCTACAGAACAACATATTAAAAGTTACCAAAAAATGGACTACCAGAAAGGGTCTAAATATGGCATCAGTAAAAAATACTAAAATACTCTGAAATACCAAAAGTTATGTAGTCTACCCTCGAGAAATTAGTTTCGATCTGTCGAGCGCATGTTCCAACGTACCTTCCCTGAATATTTAGTCTTCATGGTCATCATCTGAAACTGGCTCAGTGGCCACGTTCCCACAGTTGCCTTCTTGGCAAGGTCCACAAGCTCTGGTGCATTCAAGGCCGTGTTTTTTTCAGCGACATTTCAGTCTGCTGCATCCTGTAGTGCAGTTGTAGTGGATCATTTTGAGCCAACTGTCTGGTACAGGGCTATTATAGTACTGCAGCATTGCAAACCAATTGTTCGACCTTTCAGAAAAGCACCAAAATTGGTACATATGTTGACTAATGTATTCTGAACAATTCTGGATATGGAGCCACTCGAGATTTTGCCTTGGTTAGCTTTGGCGGCCATTTTCCAAAATGGCCGCCATTCTACTTTAACAACATGGGATATCTGTCATTGTTATTCTCTTTGTAGTTTTCTCAGAGGTGATAAATACTCCATGTGATGTGCATTTACAAAGGAAAACAATACAAATGTCATTTGTGTTGATTTATTATATTTCCAACCATTGTATTGGGGGAAAATGATAATTTTTATGGCTCTGATGAAAGATGAAATGGTCAGATGAAAGCTCTCTGGCTCAAGAAGAGAGCTCCATGCGGTCAAGAAGAGGTGGACACTCGCATCATGCTACATGTGGCCCATGCTGCAGAACATGACCACCGTCGGATTCAAGTTCGAACCGTAGACACCGACGTCGTCGTCTTGGCGGTGATGGTAGCCCAGGCGCTATCATGCGTGGATGAACTCTGGATTGCCTTTGGGATGGGCAAGAACTACCGCGACATCCCTGCCCATGAAATAGCTGCCTCCCTCAGTCCACAGAAGGCACGTGCCCTCCCTGTCTTCCACGCCATGACCGGATGTGACACGGTATCAGCATTCGTGGGGCATGGGAAGAAATCTGCCTGGGCCACATGGAACTCGTTTCCAGAACTGACAGATTCTCTTGTAACCCTGACCACCACGCCAGTCAACATCCAGGATGACACAATGCACTGCATTGAAAGGTTTGTGGTGCTCCTCTATGACTGCAGGCGTTTGTGGTGCTCCATATACGGACGTCAACGAGGCCAGAAAGAAACTCTTCGCCAAGAGGAACTCCGTCCAGCACATCCCACCTACCTACGATACTTTGGAACAGCATGTGAAGAGATCAGTCTTCCAGGGTGGCTATGTCTGGGGGCAGATCTCGGTCCCTCAACCCATGCTTTCATCACCAACAAGCTGGGGCTGGCGGCAAACAGAGGATGGGTCCTACGAACCGCTCTGGACCACACTCCCTGAGGCTTCAAAAAGCTGCTTCGAGCTGGTGTCGTGAGGCTGCAAAAAAGGCTGTAGAAACCGCGGCAAATGCAAGAAGGCTAATCTGCAATGCACTGGACTGTGTGCTTGTGAAGGAGAATGCCAATGCCAGTAGACAGACGCAGTAGACACAGACTGAGATATCGGCCGAGCTTAGAATGTGCAAATGCAAAGTCGCATTGCTTTTAAAAGTGTTGACTTCTTGATCCAGAGCCAGTACACTTGAGCTCAGAAACTCATATTCTACTAGACTGATGTATGTGTGTACCATGTGTCCTGGTAGAATGGTCGTAGACAGTAAACCGTAGCCGCTTCAAAGTGAAGTGTGCATTAATTTGACTACATTTTCTGAGTTTGTCATTATCACGATTATCAGTTCCCTTTTCAAAATAGAGTAAAGTATGTAATCTATAATGCAATTTTTGTTGATTCCAAACCCATTGAATGTGATGAATATCATTTGCCTCTTGTTCTCCAGGCAATAATGGGTACTTTTCAGCGAAAAGTTTCAGGAGAGCAGCAATTTACAAATCAAATAATGGCTTTTTTACCTAAAATACTGGCTCATAATATTTGAATACGCCTTTTCATGGTCAATTTACTGAATTTTATACTTTCCTTATATCTACCACCAAAACATTAAGAAAATAAGAGCATATAGCCAATTTCGCCAAAGTAGAATTGTGGCCATTTTGGAAAATGGTCGCCGAAGCTGACCAAGGCACAATCTCGGGTGGCTCCATATCTAGAATTGTTCAGAATACATTATTCTACATGTTTACAAATTTTGGTGCTTTTATGCAAATTTGAACAATTGATCTGAAATATCAGACTATTATGCATCATGAGTGGAATAAGCTTCTCCCCTTGCACATACCAGCCCCATTCATTGGGGTCCATGCCGTCTTCCTTGTCCATCCAAACCATGACTTGCAGGTACATCTGCCGAGAGTGAGGTTTGTGGCCGAGGTTGTTGGAGGCAGTCTTTCGGGCGTCAAGGTCTTTGCTGCGACCACTTGCTTGCGCAGGAACTTGTAGCATTTTGTTGCTGAAGAGTCAGATTGGGTCCAGTAAAACAAGGACACCATCGCCTTCCAACCAGTGGTTTCTACAGTAAATTGATTTACCCTTGGTGCGCAAAAGACCAGTGAACAGGCACGCAAGACAGATTCACCGTTGATAACATTTTTGGAAAACAGATTTCTTCCCCACCCCAAAGATTCTCAAAGTGGTGTCGCATCCGGAGAAGGCATGGTCAAGCAATAGATCAGAGCAGTCACCAAGCAACCGTTTCAGAACTTTGATATTATAAACATTTGATTTCTCATTGTCTGATTGAAAGTGCATGTCCTTGAAGTCCTTCGTAGTTGCATGATACAGCAGCAATGCCAGCAGATCTGTGTCTTCTCTGATTAGGGTTGTTGAATTGTAGGATGTCATTGTGACGGATGCTTTCACTATGTCCAAGTCTGCATTGCCATAAGCTTAGATGATATGACAGCCTTTCTGCCGCAAGCATTCAGAGATCAAGTGGATGAGGGCCTGTTTGTTCGTATCATTTGAGAGGAAATCTTCCTTTCTCCCAACGAATGTTGTTGTATCCAATATGTTGACCTATTTTGAAGCAAGAGTTTGACTTCATCGCTGATGCGTATTGTCCTTTGTACTTGGTCCTCCATCATATCCATCAAAGCCAACGGTGGCATTGCCATTCCGGTGTGGCGTGAAAGATGCACCGGAGTCGGCAATTGAGCTGTAGGTGCTGCCTTCGCTCCATTTCAGTCGACGTAGAAGTGAACCACCATCTAGAACGTTGCGATCAGTCTTTGGAATGGACTGAAGAACAGCATCTTCTGATGAAGTAACATGCCATCTTATAGCGTCCAGAAGTTGTGCTTTTTCTGGCTTCCGCATATGATTCTTTGCTTCAAAAAAGGATGGAGGAGATGAGGAAAGTTCATATTTCACTTCCTCATCTCGGCACAGATTTCCCGACTGGGATACCACAAGGAACCTCTGAAATAACGGTGCTGGATCAATGGTTCGATCCTTGGTGACCTTGGCAGCCCGGGCTGATGCTGGTGTCCTCACTGCAATGTTTCGTTTGTGCGAATGTGAGAAGACAGATTGTCCTTCCATTTTCTTCACTGTGTTTCTGCCAACAATGAAAAGGTCCTGCACATTGACATCGTCGTCAGCATTTATCCCTGTGAAAATGTTGCGAAGGGTCACCTCGTATGAAAATGGAGAATGCTGTTCAAGCTTTGTGGCAATTTTGGCCAAGTCCATTCTGTCCTTGTCCATTCGTGATGCAGATGCCTCTTTGTGCTATTCACTCGTGTTTACGGATCGACAGAATTCCTGCATGGCGGAGTTGAAGGCGGAGGATACAGGAGAAGACATTGTCCAAACAGCTCGTTGATGTTGTCATTCAACTTCCTCTTGTCAGCCCCCCTGTACTTTTGAGGGACCGCATTAGGATCTGTTCGATCACCAACTCTGATCCAAGGTCAGCCCAGTATTGGTTGGTGCGTCGGATCACATGGAATCCATTTCTGAATTTTGGAAATACTGTAGAGTTTTCAGTTTCTAATGCCTGCATCTTCTGTCGGTAAAGATAAACAGACTTTAGATAGTTTGGATGTCCAGCAGCAGCAAATATCGGTAAGCAGTCAGATATAGTGTGGATGTGCATTTGCCACGACCCGGTGCAATCGGCTTCAACAAGTTCCCGGGCTGCTCCAAACATTTGCAGATAGTTCAGCCAAAGTTTGCTCGTTTTTGAACGATTCGATAATTCAGACTTTTTGGAAACTAGTGTATAGGAAATCCGTTTGATACAATCACTTTTTTGAGTGATGTTTCCAAGCCTATTTCACTCATATCTAACATAGTATATTGTCTGTCAAGTTCTTGCGCAAGGATCTCAAGTCCTGGCTCATCTGCAGTGACTTGAGTTGCCATCTGGTGCATCAGACGCTGACAAACAAGGAGGTGTCCCCGAAATGCGTGCTGCACAGATTTTTCATTCGTCATGTGCACCGCAGCGTTTTCACCGTAAATCGTCTCCATGACGTCTTCAGGCCACTCCCATTCATCAGTTACTCCTATGCCCCCCCCCCAACAGATTTAGCTCACTGAAAGTCATATTATCCCCCAAAAATTAACTTTAAAGTGGTTGGAAAGTGTTCAATTCACCAGATATGAGTAGATATCAGACATGCCTTAACATTGGCTGCCATCTTTTTCGAACCTCATATCTAGACTCTTTCTTTTGGTCCAATTTTTTGCAACTTTTGATGTGTTATTTTGTAGACTTGCGAGAAAAGAAAAATACCATAAAATGTTTTCTTGCATGTGTTTTTTTTGGGGGGTAGGGAGGAGGGGGGGTCGTATGCAGCAATTTCCTCATATTTTGACGACTATTTGCTGATTTGTTATTGTGGTTGAGCAGATATCTCAGGATTTGGGAATGCTCCTTGTTTTCCTGCTGCTTCTAAAAGGCATCGGCCTACTTCGCATATTTGCTCCGACGACCTCCATTGTGGATGGAATCTTCACAGCATGCCATGGACTTTTGCCTGTGCTGGTCAGCGTAAAAACCTTCGCGTCACCAACTTGCTTTTCAGATTTAATTTGCTGTCAAAATGCCATCAAGGTGTTTATTTTCTTATGACGACCATCATTCCGTTTGCATTGTTTTATTTTCAGCTCGTTCTTCCATTTACGACTCTGGCCTATTTGAGTATGGAACACCTATCATCAATGGGCTCCAGTCAGCGTGGGCTATTCGAGGCGATACTGTCATTGTTTCAAGGAATGCTGAACCCATTGTTACATGGCAGGCTTCAAGGATGTTTCCAAATCTCCGATGTTTCTCATCCAAGTGTATTCATAACGTTTCATTTGATAATTGTCACATCCATCTGGGCTGGAACAGTGAGTGCAACCAACAACTACCATCCTACCTCCAAGCTGCTGTTTGATATTTGATAAATGTATATCATGTGGTTGCCAATAATGATGTGGGAAGGTGGAGAGAGGAAAGCAGGTGTAAAGGAATTTGGGAAAGGTTGGCATTCTTCCTGAGGCAGTTTAACCTGTTGCTTCAACTAGTTAACAGGAGGTCCTCACAACTGAATAATATATGATGCATCGACTTCCTCGTTCAGTCCACAAAAAGGGGGAATCTATATGTTCTTTGTGTGCAGAGCGAGTGTGGGAAGAATGTCACACTTGTGGGTTTTGTACGTGAGAAATCGAGGACGTTAAATAAATCACAATGCAGGAAGCAGAAACCATTCATCGATGTTGTCGATAATTACTTATGTGTTGCAAAGGCACTCTCTCTATCAATTGTCATCGTTG
>NC_140964.1:139679110-139724110 GCF_056783735.1 Eptatretus burgeri
GAATTGTGTGTACTTGTTTCCAGGGAATTGACTTGCAGGAATTTGAAAATCAACTCGATGAGCTTGTGTCCCGCATGGATGCACTGACAGGCTTCTGTGTGTACCCTGCGTTCCACCCGGTGGTTTCCACTTCCTGTCTGGATGGTTACAAACACGCTTTTGTGGGTCCTTTATATCTGTTGGTTAACTTTTAACACACATGGCTGCAAAATAATCGACTCTGACTCTTACTCAATGGATTTTCAGAAACAATGTCAACAGGTTGACACCATACACCCATTTCCTCAGTTTTAATCATGTTGACTTGGCTGTCTGAAATATCTCTAATGATTACAGGTCGCCTGTTAATATTTGGCACACTCGAGGATGATCAGTAATTTCAATAGAAACGTCCTTCATGTTGTGAATCACACCATTGTGTTTCCCAGAAGGGATGGTTGAACAACACTCAGTTCAACCAGCGACGCTTCAAAGCCAAGCCCCAAAGGTCATCGGCTGACTGCGTTGCCATTGGAGGAAGACTATTTGACCTGGAGACTGGTCAGCATGTCCCATGCAACCCGGATAAGGCCGACTATTCACCATCCTTATCAAGAGGCCATTCCTTTGGGTAAGGGAACAGTCTTTATGAAAGTGATTCGACGAGGTAGGGTCACGTCACTTTCTGATTTTGATCTGAATTGCTTTAGGTTGTGTATTTGTAGTCGATAGGTATTTGGACAAATGTTTGAGCTCATACCATTGAGTACAAAGAAAAACGGATACATAAATGATAGTAACTTAAAGGAAGAATGTAATAATAACAATGAAGCTTCAATTTTACAAAAGTTTGAATTTGATGGAAAATGCATTTCCAGCATGAAAGTTTGTGTCAATAAATGTTCAATGGTAAATAATTATCGGTTAATTCAATTTGCTGTCGATGTCATTTAATTACTCATGAACATGGGAATACAAACATAAAACGAAGGTGTTAGACGACTCAAAACAAGAATCTTGAGAAAAACATCTCTTCGTGGCCTGTGCGTGAATTGATGCTCAAACGAGCTTGGATTGACAACAGGAAGTAGAAATGATGTTCATTGAGCACAACTTGCTCGTGACATGTAGAGCGTCCCTGATGCTGTGTGATCCTGAGAAAATGCAAACCAGGTGCACACTGTGCATTCTCGACCCAACTATAAACTTCCGTGTTGGTACCTCTCAGGCAAGGCTTCGCGTTGCAGTGTGTCGCATCCCTCAACGGATGTGAAGCTGACGACCGACTGTCTCTACCAGAATTCATTTGTGGACTGTAAAGATTGCAAGGCATCTTTGGAGAGTAGGCATGTTACTGCAGGATCCCTGGTCAAATTCCAAAATTTATTGACATTGAGATTACCGAATCGTAGGTCAAGACAAGACTTTCAAACTACTGACTTGTGAAGCCAACGAGTCCTTTTGCACATGCTCCGTGTGTTCGTTCTCAGTGACTCGCTTTTGATAGTGGGGATAGTTTTAACCTGCCATTGCTGGCGTGAAATCGGTGATTCAAATCGTCTTTTAAAAACATTTCTCAACATTTAAACAAAAAGGGTGGCAATTTCAAAATGGTTAGCCATCATTATGGTGTTCCTAGATGCAAATCGGACTCACGGAAATGGAGGAATACGAGAAATATCCGTGGAAACGAGGTGTCGAGTTCACACCATTTCCTGTTGATACAAGCGAACATTGGCAATTACGCATGTGTGTACACACACACACACACACACACACACACACACACACACACACACACACACACACACACACACACACACACACACACACACACACACACACACACACACGCACACACTTCTCCTTCGAGCAATAGATGTAAAAATCTTGTATAATTTCTCTTGTGGCCCCAGAACCAACTAAACCATATATTTATAACAGTTCTCACCTCACTCCCCTTTCCTAAATATGATTAATGGTAAATATCATCATTGTAAACTTATCTTGTACATTCACAAGCCCCAGATATCACCTTCCTATCGGTATTCAGAAACCAGATATGGGGTCTCCCTCCCTCCACGTCTTACGTTGTGCAGAGGTGCACCCATTTATCTCGGGTCCATCTCCAAGTATTTTCAGCTTCTTTTAGAAGGTCTGTGAGCCATTTTGGTTATAATCCTTTCCGCACACACATGATACAAGTTCACATGCCCCGTAGATCGCTGTTTCTAGGGGTTTCTGTACATGCACGCCGAGCATTCTGGGACAGATTATATCATTTCGAAAGTCCCATATTAGCAATGATTTCACATAATGGGAAGCTTTGCACCAGAGACCTGATGGAGGTGGTCAAATACTTCAAGATAATTATCATTCTTAGTAAAATGGAGATGTCAGGCGAATTTGATGAGATGGGGGACAGAGACTTTCAACTAAAGAAGCTGCTGATTAGTGATGGAGAGCTCGAGTGGATACATGGGGTAACAACTGAAGATAAAGTGTTCACTCCAGTCTCTTCACTATGTGCACTGACATTTTAATAATTTATATTCTTTAAATTGTTTTAAAGTCTCAGTGCGTTTCTATTTAATCTAACATTTGTTCTCTTTCAGGTGCCAATTACCTGTGCACCTGCTCACTATGCTGGAGCTTGACTTTGAGCTGAATTTGGAGGTCAACCCAGTCTGCAGCAGTTGTTTGAACAAATCTAGTGACGTCACTTCAAGCTCTTCTCTCGGCCAAAGCCAGTCGAGTGTCTGCAGCACAGAAAGTGTGGGGTTCTCCTCGATGTCCTGCTGTTCGGAGTCGAATGACAACAAACCTCTTCCGAGCCTCTGCGTTGCATGTGTAAAGTGGCCTGCAATTAAAAATCCAAAATCAAAACGAGATTGGAACACCGCTGCTTGTCTGGAACCAGAACCTCCAAGTCGCTTGAGTAATCCATCGTCCAAAGGAGTTCATTTGCCAGAAAAATATTCTCCGATTAACAGGACATTTCCAAAATTGTACCATAAACAGCGACGACCATTGAGGCGGTCCCATGCCATGACAGTCCATCGATTACCCGATCGAACTGCAACGAGAATTCCCGGGGATGCTGTGAAACATTCAAACAATTTGATCACCGTCGTCGAGGTGCATCAACAATCCGCGACCGAGTCACAGGATCACGGATGGGTTGAAACCTCAGATTGGCTCCAATCTTGTACCTCTTCACACTGTCTGAATAAATGATAGCTCGATGAGACGAGGCGCAAGTGCAGTGCATTTAAAGAGGAAGTCCCCAGAGTTCAGGACCATACTCGGTAAACTCCCCAAAGTTTTCCTCCAAAAACACAAGTTGAGGCGATTGAAGAAGATGATGAAATTTGGGGAAATAACGGGTGAAAAGGATGAAACTAGCATTGGAAACATTATATATATATATATATATATATATATATATATATATATATATATATATATATATATATATATATATATATATATAAATGACCGTTTTTACAGCCATTTTTCCCTGCTGTGCAGGGGTTTGGCTTTTTCTTGAGGCAATGTTTTTATGGCCGGATGCCCTTCCTGACGCCAACCCTGGTCGCCTCTTACGACACACAGGGATATGGTACACCTATTCTAACCGGGGCATACACCGGGACCAGTACACTGGCACTCATTTCGCCAACCTCGGAAGGATGACAGGCTGAGTCAACCCCCTGGTGTTAATTCAGTAGCCAACGGGGCTTGAACTCAGGACCCTGGGATCCCAAGCCACCTTCCTAACCACTAAGCCAACACCAGGCTTCATTGGAAACATTGACTAATCTAAAACTTTTTACGTGTGGACATGATTCAGAAAATAATTATTTACTTGTTTTAATAATTACTTTTTTGTTTTTATCGATTTAATTTGCTAACTTGGTTTGTTATTTCACCTTTTGAATGTTTTTTTATTATTATTAAATTCTTCCATATTTGTCGAGAAGGAACAAACTTTTTATATTAATCTAACTTTTCTGGATGGGTGTAAGATGGTGTTTCGGAAGGTGTTCGTGATGTACTTCACGTCATCACAAAAGATGCTTTCGATTATTCCATAAAATTTGTATCTCCTTGCAATCTGTCAGGATGGTGCTCACATCGACTCCGATGATGACCTAATAATAAACTTTGTTTTTCAGACAATTTCATACAATTTCATTGAAGTGAAGTCAAACTTTCTTTTTGGCCTCCAACCGATCGTGTACTGCAAGCTCATTCGGTGATTACATTTTGGGTCCAGTTATCGGTCGGTCCGTCCGTCCATCCGGAGTCTCGACTCGAAAATTACTGGATTCGTTTTTCATATTCGCCACACGTATGCAATACGATCCAGGAATGAGGCACATCAAATGATTTTGGGATTGGAACCAACTTAGAATTTTGGGGAATTTATGAAAAAAATTATCGGAATGAATAATGAAGGATTGTACATGCTCTTGGGAACCATTATTTATTCATATACACTTTCACCATCTCCACTATCAGCACACAACATTGAATTATTTATTTATCTTTATACCTGTCACCATCACCGCGACATGCATGTATCACCTTGAATTATTTACTTTTTACCATTCCACATTGAATTATTCTCTGTTCCTTTCAGATTTCTCTTCATTCTAATTCTCGCTTTTTCTTTCTTTCTCTCTTTCTCTATCTATCTGTTGAAGGAGAAGTGAATTCTTGCAGAATTTTTTTTCTGTGAGTCTCACTTGGCCACGCCTGGATTGGTTTGAGGGTAGTGGAGTAGCGGCTGAAACCCGAATCCTCTCCAGGTTCCTCCTGATGACTCCATCTTTTCTCGTCACTTTTTCAGGTTCCTTCTGATGACTCAAGTGCAGTATTTGGTTTTTCATTTGATCGTTCTGAGCTATGTGCTGACGATGAGAGTGGAGGACATCAGCAAGCCATGTGAAGAGGGTTTTTTTAAAAAAAAACAAAGTCAAGGCTCGAAGAAGAGCTAGAACATAGAATGTATTAGGATACATCAGAACAAAATCAACAGTTTAAAGAGAGGTGTGGGGGGGGGGGGGGGGTTCACCAACAGCAAGGCCGAGAGGCAAAATAGACGGAGACGGACTAAAAAGGGATGCGGATGAGGGTTAGGGGAGGAAGGACGCAGGGGGTGAACAAGATGGATACAGACATAAGATGAGATGTGACACTTGATGAGATGTGAGAAAATGACATGTGATGTATTGCGATGTCATATGAGATGTGATGTGATGGATTGAGATGACATGTTATGATGTTGGGGGTCACAAGACATCTGAACCACCCTGTAAATGAAGCATCAAACAAAAAAAAGAAGAATTCTTACCGCATGGTTTGATGGTTCATTTAATTTCATCACAAGGTCCACTTGAAGTCTGAGAGGTTGGTTGTTCAAATCCTAATCCAAGTCATATCAAAGACTTAATAAATGATGACAGCTTGACTCTCGGAATTTAAAAGGTGAGAGCACGGACAAACAACTACAGGTTGGTAACAATAGCGTAGGTTTGATGGGCCGAATGGCCTGCCATTCTCCTGCACTGAAGTTCATTATAATAATTGCAATAGCCATTCCTTTCACGCCGTGAGGTGTATATGGCTGCAGAGGCAGTTTCACTTTGCTAAAGGGGCTGTCACACCTTGACGATTTAGCCAGCGTATGCCGATTTATGAAAAATTTGTCTAAAACGCTGGCACACGTCAAATACGTTATGGGTAAGTTGTGTATACGTTAAGAGCACGCTGAAAAAAACTGCCATACGTCGTAGTACACTGACTTTAATCGTTGTACTTTGCGGTTGTCCGCAAATTTTAGCATGCTTGAAATTTTACAACGTATGCTGGCGTATGGCTCGCACGTTCCGCATACGCTGGGAATAAGTTGTAGGCATGTTATGCGATGGTTGACACACGTTACTTGTAAGTTACTCATAAGTCGAAACACGTCGAGGTAATGATTAGCGTACCCGAAACTTATTTATAACCTATGAGTAACGTGTTGTAGGCACGTTACACGATCGTTGACACACGTCGAGGCACGTTATGCGATCGTTGACACACGTCGACACACGCTACTTGTAAGTTTCTCATAAGTCGAAACACGTCGAGGTCATGCTTAGCATACCCAAAACTTATTTCTAACCTGAGTAACATGCTTTGAATCTATGAGTAACGTACCTCCAACGCATATTGACGTATGTAGACGTATTTGATTGACGTCTTCCGGACGACCACATAACTTATTGAACGTGTTTCAAATTTACAGCTACCGTATAATGGCGTATTAGCAGCGTTAAAAAAAAAACTAACACCAACTTCCGACATTCCGTCACGTGCTGTTATGTCACGTCCTGTTGCCTCTTCAGTTTGCTCGTCTTATTCTTAGTTCCTCCTCTGTGAATGTTTTCTGTTTGAGGATATTGTCACGTCGACGTCGAAACTTAAAAGCAAATGTCCAAATATATTTTAAAATTCGTGATAGACTATTAAAAAAAACAACAACAACAACAACTTCAGATATTTCGTCACATGCCTTCACGGAGCCAAGGAGAAAAAAAGAAAATGTGCCTTGACGGAGAAAATAAGTTCCGGGTATGCTAAACATTAGCTCGACGTGTTTCGACTTATGAGTAACTTACAAGGAACTTGTGTCGACGTGTGTCAACGATCGCATATCGTGCCTACAACTTATTCCCAGCATAGCAGAACCATACGCTCATACGTGTGAGCCATACGGCGAGTACGTAGTAAAATTTTCAGCATGCTTGAAATTTTACGACATACAAGGCGTATTACGATGTATGGCAGTGTTTTTCAGCGTGCTCTTAACGTATACACAACCTACCCATCACGTATTCGACGTGTGCCAGCGTTTTAGACAAATTTTTCAGAGGTCGGTATAGGCTGGCTAAATCGTCAAGGTGAGACTGCGATGGTTGACACTTCCAATTCTCAGGCGATTAGGATTTAAATCGGCGAGCGGCAGCTTTTTATGTCTAAGTTATCTAAGTTATCTACGGCAGTCTAAGTTATCTTTATGTGATTAAAACGTTCTGTATACGTTACTAATATGTTCTGCATATGTCCAACTCGTTATGAATACGTCCAAAACTTAAAAAAAAAAAACATCAAAATTTCAGCGTACGCCAACGTTTTACATACATTTTTATACGTTGCCATTGCTGGCTAAAACGTCAAGGTGTGACAGGGCCCTAAGGAGTCACCTTCAGTCCTGGACAGGTTGCCACTTCAACACAGGATACTCAAATGCCTTGTTACCGCAGTAAGCTGATACTCATTTTGCCGACCTCGGAAGGATGATCGGCTCAGTCAACCCACCTGATGTTATTTCAACGGAGCTCAAACTCAGGACCCAAATATCTTAAGCCAGCCACCTTAACCGTTAAGCCAACACTCGATCTAAGTTCCTTAATTGGGAACTCGTTCATTTTATTTATTTATTATTATTCTTCATTGTCCATGTGTTTTTGACACCTCTACTCCTCCACCCCGAACCTTTCCTTTTCACGCTAACTCGTATCCCTTCCTTCACTCTCTTCTCAAATCGACCAATAAAAGAAAATATCATTCATTAAAATCAATCCGGCTCAAAGTGCTACTTCTTTCCTCTCATCTTCTTTTTTGTCCTACACCCCTCCAACAAGGTCTGAGATGGGGAACATTAAAATGAACTCCGACTGACCGATCATCTGTCCATATACGTATGGAAAATCGAGTTCTTGGCTTTGACTCACCGCTAAAGGTTGATGACACCATCCAGTCTGAGTGGTGTCCCATAAGCTATTAAACTTGAGTATGGGTGAATACTGTCACAAGTTCAACAAGAAGCAAGAAATGGTGTCTCACCACTGGGCCAATTCGGCATCGGGTCCACAAAATCATAAATGACCCGTGTCCATGAAAATAAGCTTCTCACTCAAAGGTTTGATGATATTCGTCATGCAGGTGAAAAGAGAAAAGGCCCACTGAAGATAGGGCTGTGACTGCGACAAGTGGTACGAAGTTTTGCGAGTGAAGAGAGAGAAGCGCCGCTGAAGGAAGGGCGCCAATGCGGTTTAACTCGAGTGAAACGCAAGTCGGTGAGTCATTTCTACGACGGTGTATTTAACGAGCCGCCAGGCAGGAAGGCATCCTGACATTCCTGATGAAGCCTTCCTTTTCTTTTTTTTCTAGTCCCTTGAGGGGAGGTCATAGAGCCCGATAGTGAAGTGTGTGGCAAAATGATTGGTTGGAAACCAGATAAAAACCACGTCTATGCTCCGCCAATTGGTTGGACAAGTAAATGGAACAAACATCATGATGTAAAAGTATGTACGAACAAGTTGGCACCGATGAAAATTCCACCACATCTCGATTGCTAGTGACCAGAATTTGTCAACATCGGAAGAAAGTAGTCGATCATAAAGGTGTAGAAATTGCTGTGTAAAACGATGAACAGTCCCAGAGTTTGAAGTTCCAAAAAACTGTACAACACGAGCTGGCCAATGGACTTGATGGCCGGACTGTGTCTTCCTCGCCGCCGGCACCTGAGGAACAGCTGCTGGTGCTGGTGCTGGTGCTGGTTGCGTAAGTGAGGGGTTGTCGGTGATGTATGTGCAGTCGTCAGGTCTTGTTCAACATAAGCAGGCTTCATCCTGTCAATGCGACATTATCATGTTTCCCATTGTACGGGGTGATTTTTTTTTTATTATTATTTTATTTTATTTTACTCCTGAACCCTAAATAATTCCCATATACACGAAAAACATTATCTGTTGGGAACCTAATATTTTGCATCGTAAATGTAGCTGAATGTTACAGAAAGACGTGACATGATCCTGAGGGTTATCATGCATCACGTGATTTATCACGTGACCCGGCAGTTTCACTCACCAGATGGTGCTCACTGTGGAAGAACCGAAGAACGCGCGTTTCTGGTCGAACATTACATCAAGAATTCATCCTTTCGGGAATGTCAAATTGCATTTAAAAGTTGCTCCGAAGGCCGTACGAAACCTTTGAAATTAGTGATTATGGAAACTGGTGAAGCAGTTCAGAGAAATAGGCTGCACGAAAGTTAAAAAGCACATGCGCCAGCCGAGTGTTGTTCCACCAGAGAAAGTGGATAAAGTGCGGGAAAGAATGGAAGCAAGCCCCAAAAGAAATCTCCGAGATGTTGAGCACAACGAGCTCAATTGTGTGGATGACGTCACGCCTTTCTGCAACATAAGGCTACATTTACGCAAAATATTATGTTCCCAACTGATATCGTTTTTAGTGTGTGGGACTTATTTCAGTTTCTCAAATTGAAAAAAAAAAAAATAATAATCACCCTGTCATGTTAAAAATCTTGTCACCCCAAGATTTTTAAGCGTAGCGGATGGATGATTTCAAATGGTCCGTCATATGGGGGTTGAAGTGGCTTCCTCACCACGTCTTGTCACACAAACACTTGAGTACAACTCTGAATGTCTGAATTGGTTTGGGTTTGCCTGTGATGTGACCTGGTAGGTGTAGAATTCAGGGTTCTTATGTGCATCCGTAGTCTATGTACATCGTTGCTAGGATCCAAATCGTGATTAAACTGACTCGGTGCCACAAACTGTCCTGGCAACTTGAGAGTTGTGCCAAAAACTAACTCAGTAGCACAGCACTCTAGGTCGGACTTAACTGCATTTTGGATACCGAGCAAGATGATAGGAAGACTCTCCATCCATCTTGTGTTTGCATGGGCTTTTAGATAAGTTTTCAACTGTCGATGGAATCGTTCCACGAGCCCGTAAGGTGACGGGTGATGAGCTGTGGTTCGGGTTCTCCAACTGCCAAGTAGATCAAACAGTTTGGTGAAGTGCTGATTCAAACTGATGACCAAGGTATGTGGTTATTGTTGAGGGTGCACCAAACACAGCTACCCAATGTGAGATGAATGCTTGTGCTTGGCTGCCGTCTCTGCTGTCTGGTCAGGGATTGGTATTGCGACTGGCCAACGAGTAAAACCATCAGTCCATGTGAGCAAGTATGTATTGCTGTCTCATGGAGGTTAGAGGTCCAACTCGATCCATGTGAACGTGATCGAATCTGGCGTCTGGTGAAGAAAAAGTGCTGAGAGGAGATCTGACGTGTTGATGTATATTGCATCTCTGACATGCTATGCAGGTTCTGGACTGGAAGGTTGTTGTTTACTTGGCGAAAAAAATGTCTGCCAAGTATGTTGATTTGTCACGTTTGTCTGTCTGTCTGTCTGTCTTAGGAATTTTGGCCGCACTTTTCAGGCAATCGTTCTGAAATTGTTTGTGTATGTATGTGACCGGCCACGGACGGCAACGCTTTAAGTTTGGTGAATAATTCCAAGTGATTCTTCACCGTTGAGAGATCGGGCCAAAAACGATATACAGCACAATATCTCAAAAAAGTTAGGGATGGATTCGGACAAAACTTGGTGGACAGCTTGGGTGTGTGACGAGTACGAATCGATTCAATTTTGGTGAAGATCCGGATCCGGACACGAGAAGTATTTCATTTTTAAAGTGATTCATCACCATTGAGAGATGGGGCTACAAACGATATTGCATGATATCTCAAAAAAGTTGTTGACAGATTCTGATGAAACTTGGTGGACATGTTGTGTGTGTGACAAGGACGAATTTATTCAATTTTGGTGAAGATTCGAATCCAGATCTCGATCCAAAAATTTTCAAAGTGATTCTTCACCTTTGAGAGATGGGACCAAAAACTATGTACAGCACGATATCTCCAAAAGTTGTGGATGAGTTATAACAAAACTCGGTGGATGAGTTTGTTCGGTGACGAGAACAAGCTGATTCGATTTTGGTTCAGGTCCACATTCAGATCTGACCGATCAGTGGGATACAAAATGTAAATTGTTCAGCCTTGCGGAGGTATGCGCTCTACCGAGTGCCGTTCTGTTTTGCCAAGTGTCACTCTCAGTGATTTTTTTTTCATTTGTCTGTTTGTTTGTGTGTGAGCACGATAACTCAAAAAGTTATGGACTTACTCAAATTAAACATCTTGGACAGGTTGGCTGTGTGACGAGGAATCGGCGGGATACAAAATATGAACTGTTCATCCTGGCGGAGGTATGCGATCGAACGGAGTCCATAGTTAGATCAGTCAGTGTGTGAGTGTGTCCGTAAACACTTCAGACATGATCGCTTGAACCAAACAAATCATTTTGATGAAATTTGGCCACAAGCTTCATATCTGATGCCGAACAAAGATGCATTGACTGCATCAAAATCTGCGCTCATTAACATATTGAAATCAGGCCTAAAACGCTGATTGGCTGTGCGAGGCTCGGTGAAATTTGATTGGCTCCTGGCAAGATTTAATCATGAATTGTGTGGGCTTATTTAAAGTTGATATTCAAAATCTGATTCCATATTTGACGATCGGAACTCTTGGCCAAAATAATTGTCAAAATCTCGAGTTAAATTGGGAAATTTTTTGGAAAGATGGATGTTTTTTAAAAATCCGATATAATTGAATAATAGCCTCTGATATTAAATACAAGCAAATACAACCTGTCGCTTTGCCATGGGAATATTGAGAGGGGGGAGTGAAAGAGGAAGAGGGGTGGGAGAGAGAGAGAGAGAGAGAGAGGGGTTGGGGAGTGAGGAGAGGGGAGGGGGAATTCCGGCAGATGTCACGCCCGGTTTAACGTCCATCTGAGAGACGGCACACACATCAATTAATCACCCTTCCTGTTAAACACCGGGATAATAGCTTATCGTGGGTGGGAATTCAAACCCAGGTAAGACTGCTTAACACGAGTGTGCATATCTCTCGGCTATCCTGCCATCATGTGGTGATTCATTACTTAATAAAACTGAAAACCTTTTTTACTCATTGTGATTATCAAATTTATTTTGCTTTTTCCGGAAATGTCCCCATGGAGAACCATGACGCAAGACAAGATCCGACATGCAAGTTCAGTGTAATTTCTGTACAAGGAATCCGCCATCGTGGACTGGTATCAGAGTGGTACAAGAGGTTTTGGAGACTGGAAGTTGTCAGAAACAGAAAGGTACCGGTCGATCAAGCACAAGTGCAGCAGACATTTTATCAATGATCTCTCCGACTCTCTGGAAAATCCTCTTCATCTCTTTGTTGATGACTCCACCCTCTGCCGTACCATCTGCCATCCCTCAGACCGGCAAGCAGCAGCTTCTTCACTCACTGCAGATCTTCACTCACTGCAGATCTGGATAAAATCACAAACTGGTCCAACACGTGGAACATGTCTTTCAATCCGGACAAATCTCACATTCTCACTATGTCTCTCCAAAAGGACAGTTTCAAACCCCCACCCCCCACCCCACCATCAACTTTCTCAACAATTCTTTGGAAGAAGTCCTTTCTTTCAAGATTCTGGGTCTCACGTTCTGCCATGATCTTTCCAGGGAAAACCACATTTTAAACCTCGCCTCCAAAGCCAGTCGCTGACTGGGAATCCTCCTTCGTGGACAGTCCTTCCTTGGCCCACATGAGCTCCTGACCACATACAAAGCTTTCGTCCATAGCCTGATGGAGTACTGCTCACCCCTCTGGGCTGGTGCTCCTGCCTCTCACCTTTCTTGGCTTCACGCTGTGGAAACCAAGGCATTTTAGATCGTTGGTATCTCCCACGATGAGTCTGAGTCTTTGGGCCTCTCACTCTCTCACCGCAGGCAGGTCGGTAGTCTTTCTGTCTTCTACCGTCTCCTCTCCTCTGTCTGCGATTTGTGCCCACCATATTTTCACAGGGCGCTCAAGGTCCGCCAACAACCCCCTTCTGTTAAAACTACCAAAATCACGAATCGCTGCTCACCTTCACTCCTTCATTCCTCTTTTTCCCCGCCTTTGGAATAAACTCCCTCACTCTCTTCATTCCCATTCTTCCCTGCAGGTCTTCAAAACAGCCGTTCACCACCACCTATCTTCGCCCATCCAAATCCTTGATCTATTCTACCCCCGATAATCCACCCCAAACCCACTTCCTTCAAATTCCCTGCTTTCCTTCCTGAAAGTCCCTGTAATGTCCATCTTGTATACCCCGTGTTCCCCGCCCCATCCCTCTCCCTTCCACAGATCTCCTTTTGTCTCTGTTCCCCACTATTTTGTCCTTCCCTCTCCCGCCGCTCGTCTCATGCCCCCCCTTGCTGTGCGTTGTGTGTTCGCTCTCATACGAGCCTTGACAAGGGATACAAAAATAAAAATAAAAACGTTGAACGAGTGCGTGAATCATTTCAACCAAGTCCAAGAAAATCAATCCGATGTGCATCCAGCGAACTGGGACAACCAACCACGTCTATACACAGGATTTTGAATTTTAAAAAAAATACTGAGGCTTTGTGCCAATAAGGTGCAGATTCTGCAGGAACTCAAACCAAATGACAGACCCAAACGTAAGGAGTTTGCATTGGAAATGCTCAGTCGTATATAGAGGATGATGAAGATTACCTGAAAAAGGGCATGTTCACAGACGAAGCTTGCTTTCATGTTTCGGGGAAGGTCATCTGGCACAATGTGAGGATCTGGGGCTCTGAAAACCCCTTCTGTGGTCATTGAATATGTACACAACAGTCCAAAGGTCAATATGTGGTGTGGCCTTCTCCATGGCCACCTGGTGGGTCCGTTTTTCTTTGTGGAGGAGACAGTAACCTCAACAATTTGCATGAACATGTTGGAAGGATTTGCCTTCTCGCAGATTGAAGACCTGCAACCCGATATCATTTTTCAACAGGACGGCACCCCCCCTCAATGGGCCTTCGTCGTTCGAGCCGTCCTGAATGACATATTTCCAGGTCACTGGATTGGCCAAGAAGGACCAACCGCCTGACCCCCATGATCATCAGACATAACCCCCCTTGATATTTTTCTGTGGGGGTTTGTCAAAGATGGTGTCTGCAACACCAAAGTGGCGAACCTGCAGCAGGATCTTCATTCTCAGATCACAGCTGCATGTGCACTGGTGGATGCAAACATGCTGAGCCAAACATGGCAAGAACTTGAGTCCCGCCTTGAGGTCCTGCATGCGACAAACGGAGCTCACATTGAAGTGTAATGATGGCGTGCACAAAACTTTATGAGTTTCTGTATCATATAAACTAAAGGGTATCATTGTATCATTTGTGGTTCTAAATATGTTAACAACAAAAGTTGTCCGGGTCTTTTTGGAACACACTGTACAACCTGTCATTTCGCTGACAAGAATATTGAGTTTGGGGGGAGAAAGACAGAGGGGGAGCGAGGAGGGGCTTTGAGGAAGGGGGAGTTGAGGAGGGGTGGGGGAGCCAAGGAAGGGATGGGGAGATCGACTCTTCACCAAACGTGTCTGTGCACTCTGGGTGGGGGAGTGGGAACAAGCAGGATGGGGAAGAGAGGAGGGGGAAGTGGGGAGGAGGTTTGGGAGGAGGTAAGTGAGGGGGGGGGAGGGGGTTCTCGACTTGCGTTTGGCAGTGGGACTTGTGGAGAATTGGGGGTGGGGGTTGTACTTGATTGAGTCGTGGTTTTGGAGTTATGGAGGAGACACACACACACTGACTGACTGATGCACTGAGACACACTGACTTCTGATTGTGGATGTTCTGAACAAAAAGTCCAATGGTGAACGTGGGGTAAAATGGCTCCAAAATTCACATTTTCACTCTTTTAAAGGTTATCATTGTCGACCTAATTTCATTTACACCGCCCAGAGACACCGGTAGGTTTTTATTTACACGACCTCGGTTGACAGAATGACCTCGAGGTCTGCGCATTCGCGTCCAAGCTGTTCAGCTTGGGTTTGAATCCTGACTCAACTCTAAAATGTCATCCTGGTGTTTCACAGACTGCGTGGATCATCAATGTGTGTGTTTCGTCTCTCCGATGGACATTCAACTGGAGGTCCTGTCTTCTGACATGAGATGAATGTTAGAAACCCCCATGGTGTCCTTCATGAAGAATGGGTGAGCTATCGCAAGCACTGTGGCCAAATTACAAATTCTTGCCTGAGCTACTGTTGGGAAGGCAATGGCAAACCACCAAGTGCAGCCCTTGTTCAGGAAGCTGCTTCAGTAGCTCAGACTCTCAGTAATCGCTGTAATCAGCATCGACGTCAGGATTTCCATTAAACCAATCACGTGACCACATTCTGCGCATGAACACCATTTCCATATTTTATGACGTCATTGACTGTTGCTCCTGATCCAGGTGAGCTTCAGGACCCGTGGTCCTGTTTTTATTTTTGAATTCAGTCTGGTGAAATGGTGGAAAAATTAATTTAATTCACAATCTTACGATATGTGATGGCCAAACAAACAGATGACATATTGAGTTAATTTGATAATTATCTCACCTCCTGGATGGAATTTTGTTTTTTAAAGGGATCCATCAATTCTTGTGCATTGACATCATGAATTATCATGCAGAGTTTTGAAACGATTCGTAGAACTGCCTCGGAGGAGTAGAGGAAAAAGGAAAAATGCTAACAGATCCACGGACTGACTGAAGGACATCGTAAGGGCTTCAACAGGTGTTCTTGACTCCATCATTGACCAAATAAAAACCACAACAATGTCGGAATAACTGGCAGGTCAGGTATGGGAGCATGCGCCAGGAGCAGCGTGTCGCTGCGTCCACTTTCCGCCGGTACTCCAGGGGCCTCCGTCTGGTCATCCCCCAGGCAGATGCCAGGCCCATCTCCATCTCCTTGAGATGCCGATCAATCTGTTGCAACCATGAGGCACGTGGTCGGCCCATTGGCCTCCTCTACTCACGAGACTCCCTCGCTGAGAGAATCTGGTGAGCAGGATCAATGTCAGGAAAATGAGCCACATGTCTATACAGTCTCAGCTGACGCTCATGGACTATGCAGATAACAAACCACATTTGAGTCTCTCAGCAACTGCTCGTTGGTCACAAAGTCCGACCAGCAATAGCCAAGGATTCTCTGAAGAGACCTGTTACCAAAGGAATTAGGTCTCCGTCTCAGATCCCTGGTCAAAGTCCAAGTCTCACATCTGGAGAGCAAGACTGGAAATACCAAGGACCTGAAGACTCGGCCTTTCGTCCTCCCGCACAGGTACCGGCAGCACCACACCCCATGATCCAGTGAATCCATGACTCCCCAGGTGTGACCCAGATGTTGCTTGACCTCTGACTCACAGCCAGCAGAGACATGAATATCACTGCCAAGGTAAGTGAATCTCTCCACGACCTCAACATCCTCACCCCAAACAGACACAGACAGGACAGCAGCATCCAAGATGTCATTGAAAGCCGAGATCTTAGTTTTGACCAAGGAAACCCGTAACCCCAGTGGCTCCGACTCCTCATTCAGCACCTCGAGGGCTCCCAAAATTATATCTAAAGTCTCCGCAAAGATGACTGCATCATCTGCGAAATCAAGGTCAGAGATCTTGACATTCCCAAACGATGCACCGCAACTTGATCTCTCCGACATCCTCCACAGAATCCAGTCCGTACAAGTGCTGAAAAGTGTGAGGGCCAGTACACACCCCTGACAAACTCCAGTAACAACTGGAAATAAGTCAGAGATGGTACCACCACACTTCACAGCACTCTCAGTACCAGAGTAGAGTTCAGACATCAGATCGATCAGTTTTGGTGGCACCCCACGAAGACCAAGGATCCTCCAGAGGGCATCCTGATTCACTGAATCGAACGCTTTACAGAGATCAACATAGGCTGCAAGCAGCCCCTGCCGAAACTCTCGTCTGCGTTCGGTGAGGACACGAAGAGCAAGGATACGGTCAATCGTTTGGTGCCGTTAAAAAGGTAGTCGCACTGTTAATCAACATCAGGATAACCTGACAATTTTTTATGGTGAAATAATGCAGAAGAGCATAGATAAGATAACGATTTCGTTTTTTCGATAAGCCTTGCAGGTTTACAGACTTCATCGATTTTAAAGTTGTCATCTCAAAGTGATGTTAACTGTTTAACATTTTTATACATTTCTTGTTTTTCCCTTTTAATGTTTCCTACAGTCGTTTCCTTGTAATGGAACTTTGTTTGTTCTGGTCCAAAAATCCACCCAAATCTCACCAAGGCAGCCTTTTTGGCTGAGATGGTGCCAGGTCAGAGCCGCTACTCTGCTGATTGCTGGCAGTGCACACGCTCTCCTCAATGGCGCATTCAGCGGAACACAGCCGACAAGTCAACAGCTCATTATATACACATACATAAATATATATATATATATATATATATATATATATATATATATATATTATATATATATATATATATATATACATATTATGCCTATAGAAAGTTTACACCCCCTTTCAAAATTTTCACCTTTTGTTGCCTTATAACCTGGAATTAAGTTCCATTAAATCAGAATTTTTCCACTTTTACTTACACATCGTAATCCACAACATCCAAGTTAAAAACAAATTATACAAATTTCAGAAAATTAATTAAAAATACAAAACGAGAACATCTTGGTTGGATAAGTGTCCACCCCTTCCCCCCCCCCCCCCCCCCCAGAGTTAATACTTGGTGGAAGCACCTTTGACAGCAATTACAGCTGAGAGTCTGTTGGGATCGGTCTCTACTAATTTTTCACACCTTGGTTGGGCAATATTTGCCCATTCTGCACAAAACTGTTCAAGCTCAGTCAAGTTGTGTGGGGAGCGTTGATGGGACAGCAATCTTTCAAACCCTTTCTCGAGTTCCTCCACAGCTGTTTAAAACATTCGCAAATAGTACACACATGAGAATCCCAATGCTACAAGCACCCTCAGCTGCCAGACCTGTTTAATGGCCTGTTGGTGAATCATTTATTTTAATGAATGTCTTATAGCTGTGGAGGAACTCTGGGAAGGATTTGAAAGAGCAAAGGGCTTACCTTTGGTAGCCTTTCTTGGTTGCTTTGTGTAGCTTCTTCAGCTAAAAGAGAATCTTCTTCTTTTGGGTTTTATGGTGCTTTCAGAGCCACAAGGCTCTATATACACCATGCATCCAAACTTGGATATCATAATGAAGGAGCTATTAAGTTTCCCCAAATTTCTATCGGGCTCTCTTTTGAAAATCTCAAAACAGCCCTGCATCGTCGAGAGTGCTTCTGGTTCAGCATGCTTTCGATTTCCGGAAGGTTTGATACATGGATCCCCATCTCTCTAATATTCTGGATAAGATGCTGTCTGCCTTCCTCATAGAGTGAACATTTAACAAATAGGTGCCCCAAATCCTCAGCTTCCAACAATGCCCTGTGGAATGACATCCCATTCTATGAAGGTGTAGTGTCTGATTTATTTAGACAGTAGTGTCTGATTCTCATCCAACCTAAAGTCACCTGATCTCTTTGGGCAAGCTGGGGAAGCTTCACTGGAGGAATCACTTCTGGGTGCACCTTGTGACAAAATCTTGCCTTCGTGCCAGTGTCCCACTGGACTTGCCATTTTTGCATGATCCGGTCCTTAGCTCGACTGAAGATTTCTGATGGACCCAGAGGGATTTCCATAACTTCATCACTTTTAAGGGCTTGCTTTGCTGCCAGATCACAAGCCTCATTCCCACCAATGCCCACATGAGTGGGGATCCAGCACAGGTCAATCACTGACCCCCTCCACTGCGCATTGTTCACCAAATGAAGCATTTCAAGGACCAGGTCATATCTGCTACCATCCTGCAGGGATTCCAATGCCTTTAATGCAGAAGGTGAATCCGATAGGATGACTACGATGAGCAGATTAAATTCAATTTGCCATTCTTGGGCCAACACTATAGCAAAAAGTTCTGTTGAGAAAACCGAGAGATGGTTGGTTAGCGAAACTGATCTGACCACCTTGAGGTCCGGGATACATACTGCAGAGGCTGTTCTCCTGAGAAAGGCTTATCTTATTTAGATCCATCCATATTGACATGCAAGGACTGAGTCCAATTCAAATTAAGAAATTTAATTTCCTGGACGCAAGATGCCACCGGATTAACCCTGTCGGTGTTCCCCCAGAGATCCAGGTGGAGGCGGGGGGTTTTGAAAGTCCAGGGAGGCCAGATTGGTACTTTATGAAGGGGATTAATGGGAAGCGAATCCAGCCCCGTATCCTGAGCGACCTTCTTACAGGCTGGCCTTAGGGCCCTATCGCACCTTGACGTTTTAGCCACCGTATGGCAAGGTCTCAAAATGTATGTAAAACGCTGGCGTACGCTGAACTATTGATGTTTTTTTAAAGTTTTGGGCGTATAATAACGTGTTGGACGTATGCATAACGTATTAGTAACGTACACAGAACGTTTCAATCACATATAGATAACTTATACCAACGAATGCTGAGCGTGTTGTCGGCGTTCACAACCTATGCCCAACGATAGTCTAACTTATGCATAGCGCGCGCGGCAGCGTATCACCGACGATCACGTGGCGGAGGCTATTCATAGGCTGCGGCTCGACGATTCAAATCAGAACTGCACTAGACATCGAAGTGTGAAGCCGCTGTCACACCTCGACGTTTTAGCCAGCGTATGCCGACGTATGAAAAAATTGCCGAACCAAGCTGGCACACGTCGAATATGTTATGGGTAAGTTTTGTATACGTTAAGAGCACGCTGGCATACGTTGTAGTACGCTGGCATATGTCGTCATACGCCGAGTACGTCTAAATTTTCAGCATGTTGAAAATTTATCGGCGTATGACACACGTTCCGCATACGCTGGCCATAAGTTGTAGGCACGTTACGCGATCGTTGACATACATTACTTGTAAGTTACTCATTAGTCGAAACACGTCGAGGCAATGTTTAGCATACCCGAAACTTATTTCTAACCTATGAGTAACGTGTTGTAGGCACGTTACGTGATCGTCGACACACGTTACTTGTACGTTACTCATAAGTCGAAACACTTCAAGGTAATGGTTAGCATCAGTGTTCCAGACTCCCTGGTTTTTTGGTTTTTTTTCTTCGTTATGATGGTGATGTTAACGCTTCGATTTCGAGTGTGGTTATGATTTAAATCGTTGAGCGGCAGCCTATTAATGATATTGTTACGGCTGTGGAAATTTTCAAAACACCAGAAAGGTCCTCAGGTTAGATATATCGATAAGTTCATGTGTAGTTAGTCCACACCCGTTGTTTAGAGGGAGTATGTGTGATTCATCCGGGCTGCGACGCTTTGAGTTAGCCATTTTTCTTTATCTATCATTATTTTTGATCAACCACCCCCCAACAACCAAATCGCTACCACCAACAATGCCCCCGAACAACTACACCAAACCGCCACGACCTTCAACTCCACAACCCCACGCCACAAGCACCACCTCACCGCCATTCTCAAACGACGCCCACCAACAACCAAACCACCACAGCAAACCCACCACCACCTTCGCCTTTCTCCTTCCACAACCATCAACCACACCACCTGTCAACACCGAACGTTGTGCTGTCCAGGGCCCGTTCGGTGATTGTTGCTGAACGCGTCGAGCCGTGAGTACAAATTGATGCCTTTACGGAAGAGGAAATCTAATCCGGGAGGTTCACGCCCCCTTTTCCTCCGTCCAATGGGCGAGCGTCGGGCGGTGTGGCCCTGCCCCCAAGCGCGATGCATGTGGATTCCTTTTAGGAGGAAATTCGGATCAAGAGAGGCCCACGCCCCCTTTTTGCCTGACCAATGGCTGAACATCGGGTGGCGTGGCCCCGCCTCTAAGCGCGATTTGATCTGCAAATTTACATACATGCTCCTCCCCCGGTCTATAAAGACGCGAGCGCAAGGCAATTCGCGGCTGGTCGAGTGAAGACGGAGGTCGTCATCGAGGTTGTCGTTGTTGGGTCGTGGTCGAAGTCGTGGAGTCTGAGTCGTGTGTTTGCGGGGATCAGACGGCGAAGGGGACGGAGCTCGGAGTTGAGGTCGAGGGACGAGTGGCGGAGTGAAGCAGGGACGCGGAAGAGGGCTCATGGGCGAGAGTTCGCCTTAGCCGGTGCGGTCTCAAGGCCCCGCTAGCAGGACGGAGCGTCCGCCATTCCCCTCTCTCCACCCCAAGCATCAACAATTTCCCCCATCCACGCTGAGATAGCGCCGGTAAACCCGTCCGTTCCCCACCCCAACCATGGTGTTGACCGACCAACACGTGCCTGCGCAACGCACGCCTTAAGGAGCTCACCGACCACGCCAGGGGCACGGAGTCAGGCACGTTACGCTGACATTGCGGCTAGCCCGCCATCGCGCCACGAGGGCGCAGGTAAGACTCCTTCGGTCTCGTGGACCTGGCCGCTCACCCAGGTCCCACGTACATTTGGTCCACGGACCTGTCTGCCCCCTTACCTATGAGGGTGGCTTTTATACCCTTTTTGTGTAAATGTGTGTGTGGCGCCAGTCTTTTAAGTAAACCTGAATAAGTGCTTGTACATTGCTTTATTCGGTTGTAACTCTGCGTTGTGTTCTTGCTTTGACTGTACACGTGCACTGTTTTTGTATAACTGTGATTGTAAAATACGTGCTTGTCTGAGAGTGAAATAATTGTGCTTGTTAAATTGTGACCCGTTTCGTTGAGTCCTTTCCTTCGTTTGAAAGTTCCATCTTGCATCACGTAAGGGATTTGTAGTGGGTTTAGACACCCAATAAATAATCTGAACCGCCGAGGTCGGCGATAACTCCGCTTGGTTATCCCCCTTAGCACGGAACGAGCCGCTTAAGCGGTTCGTGTCCGGAGCCGACCTGCGGCGTGGTACAACTCCTCGGTACGCTACCCGCTCGAGTACTTGGGTATATCGACATTCGGCGATTCACCCTATTTCGCGCGGGTAGAATGCGGACTGGGTTGTGGTGAGGTTAAACCCTCATCCGTGACTGGCTCCTGGCGGTAGTTCCAGGAGGGTCACGACTGAATTGTCCGTTCCGGTGGGCGACGCGGTCGCGATTTGAGTTACGTGGCCGATTGCACGCCGGGCGGGCCGAAATTCATAACAATATTATATTACTAGCATAACCCGCGCTCTGCGCGACATGTTGGGGTGGGTGTGTTTGAGAAAGGAACTGATGCAGAGTATCAGTCGTAATTTTACTTAAATGCAGTAAGCTAAAGATGGCAGGTGCGCTGCCACCTCCACCTATACTTCAGACACAACACCAACCAAAGGACACAAAGCCAAATGCAGTAACCGTTTTTGGCACAATTTCACTGTTTCAGAACCATTTTATTTACTTTTTTTTGTACCATGCACCTCATATGGTCTTTGTTCTGTGCTCGAGTAACGTGATATTCGGCTTACATTATCTCAAAGTCGAAGATAGCGCGACACGAAACCACAAACGCGGAAATAATATATAAGATAACCGCACTAGAAATCGAAGTGTTAACATCACCGTCATACCGAAGAAAAAAAAAACAGGGAGTCTGGAACACTGACGCTAACCATGACATTGACGTGTTTCGACTTATGAGTAACTTACAAGTAACGTGTGTCGACGTGTGTCATCGATCGCGTAACGTGCCTACAACTTATGGCCAGCGTTATGCCGAACGTGTGAGTCATACACTGGCATACGTCGAAAAATTTCAAGCATGGAAAATTTGTCTAACACCTCGGCGTACTACGACGTATGCCAGCGTACAAAGACGTATGCCAGCATACTACGAAAAAAAAGCCAGCGTACTACGACGTATACCATCGTGCTCTTATCGTATACAAACTTACCCATAACGTATTCGACGTGTGCCAGCGTTTTAGCCAAATTTTGCATACGTCAGGCATACGCTGGCTAAATCGTCAAGGTGTGACAGGGCCTTTGGTGGATGAGAAGTGGAGTTACTCCCAAGAGTCTCTAAATATAGTTTTACCAGAACGGTTATCTTCAGACGAAATGGTTCGAACCCAGTATTTCATTCTGGCAAATTCCCAACAAAGGGCCAAGGGCAGTTCCCCAGCTTCCACCCATAGTTCTGTCACAGGGGAGCTTATGAAAAACTCCAAACAGACACAGAAAGCTTAAGACTGGATGCTCTCCAGTTTTAGGTGATTGCTCATGGAAACATCTCCAAAGACCTGACAGCCATAATTCCAGATGAGAGTGAATAAAAGCCTCAAAAAAGAAGGAAGACGCTGTCCCTGTGAACTCCCCACTCAGTCCCGGATATGCACCGTAACAAATTTAGGCCTTTGGCACATCTAGCAGCCAACTTCTTAACATGAGGGTCCCATGTTTATCCCCTTATCAAAGACAATTCCGAAAAAGGACACTTCAGACTACACTTTAAGGGAAGTGCCATTCACTACCATCAATGTTTGTTATTAGGGCCCACTGCTCCACGAGACTGATATCAGTCTGAAGTTTTTCCCCAGCATGGGCCATGTTCTTACAGCGGGTCCACATGGCAATGTCATCCGCAACCAGAAGGATCTTACTATGGAGCCTGGGATGGGAAGCTACATCATTAATGACGACCAGATGCTGCTTTGCAGATTGACTCCTCTGTGCTTTCAACTTCCTGTTATTTCCATCATCACCTCCAGAGAAATGTTGGCCCAGAGCCTCTGCCTTGTCCCCATTTGAAAAAAGAGTTTTGTTCTGGAAAATGAGAACTGGGATAGACTTCCACCCAGATTTGATTCCCTTCATACTTTTGACTTCCATTCAACTCTAAGAAGGGTATCTGGATCAATAGAAGAGCAAAATGATCGCCACGAGGCTGTTGGGCATCTTCCCTTTTCCTTTTAAATTCCAAGGCGTCCTCCATCCTCAGGGTTCTTCGTAACCTTTTAAGGGCGGCCCTCCTCTCCTGGATGGCCTGCTTGCAACTCTCGTTCCACCAGGAGACTTTAATTCTCTTGCCAATGGAACTCCTCGACATTGGGATTTTGTCACCCACAATTTTACTTATAATTTGGACCATATTCCTATTCAGGCAATCAATATTATCAGTAACCGTCTCTACCTTCACTTCCTTGGCACATCGACTTGGAAAAAAAGGTCCCAGTCGGCCAAAGAGAAATTCCATCAGAGTCCACCGAGATCCTTCCTAATTTAAGGTTTGTGACTACTAGAAATTGATCACTACCCAGATTGTCCTCAAGCACCATCCATTCACATTTCGCCGCTACCGAGGACGATATGAAGGTGAGGTCCAAAGGGGACATCTTCCCCGTAGACAGATTGATACAAGTCCCCACTCCGTCATTAAGTACCACCATATCAACCTTGTCCATTAACTCCTTGATGCATCCACCGTTTCTATCCATGGTTCTGGATCCTCAAAGAATGTTCTGACTGTTAAAGTCACCACAAAGGAAAAACACCCCAACACACCTAAAAAAATCTCCAAAAATGCCTCAATCACCAACTGTTGGCAGGGATTGTAAAAGTTTATGATCACAATCTTCCCCCTTGTGTCATGCATGGTCACAATATTCCCCTCCAATTCGACCCTGAATTGTTACCGTAAAGGGATTACCAAGTTTGATAAGAATCCCACATCCACCCACATTCCCAGTTACTCTATCTCGATGTATAAAGGTGTACCCCAGAATCTGAAATCAATCGCGACTTTTCAGCCATGTCTCTTGTAGACGTATGTCCGGTTTCGTTGGAGATTCATCAATAATCTTTTAAAATTCAGACCCATGGGCCACTAGACCTTTTTCCTTCCGTTGAATTGCTAACATTAATCCATTGAAGAGTCCTGAGACTGCTGAGTCTCAGAGTTAACTTTATTCCCTGTCTTGCTGAATATCTTGTCAATCTCTTTAGAGGAGAAACCCTCCCACTCCAAATGTTTACGAGCAGCCGAAGAAATTTTGTTAATGTTCTCCGACCTCTTTGCTTGAGCCACACAATTAACAACCTCCGTGATAAATCCAATGAACTCCATTTTGGAGAAGCTAAAACCCGTTTTGCCATCTGTATCCTCGGTTTGACAACCCACCGACTTCGTCTGTCATTTAGCCCGGACCGGGGAATGAATGAACAGAATGGCTTCATTGACTGGCAGCGTAATTTTAGGGACTTGAAGAAAAGCCTCTGTATATGAAAGCTTTCCTGTAGTTTTCACTTGCTCAATCCCACGGTGGCCCTTCGAAATTCCACACACCTTCTGTAGGCAGCACTGTAGTCGTCCCCACAGTTGGCACAGCACATTTTCTGGCTTATTGACCATACTCATGATCCCCGTTGCACTTACTGCAGTGTCGTTTGCCCTGACAGGATGATGCACAGTATGCCTGAACTTTTAGCATTGATAACATCTTAGAGAGGGAGGGATGTATTCCTGGACAGGAAAAGCTTGGTACCCAAGGAACACTTGAGGCGGTAAGGAAGTGCTGGAAAAAGGCAACACCACTAACGTGGTCTCAACCTTAGCCCCCTCCCTAACCGGAGTGAGGCACTGGGCGTGAGCAACACCTTTATCCACCAAATAACTCTGAATATCTTCCATTCAAGTGGCAGTAGATACCCATAAATAACTCCCCGACTTTCCCTCGGAGAACGAGGGATGAGGGCCGAGACTCGGACAACGCCAAAAAGGGAGTTTCTCAATTTTTTTCTCGCTGCACTACTGATTTGTACTGGATCAGTAAATCGCTGAATCTGAGCTTTTTGGCACTGTGAACGTCGCCACGTTCTTCCCCAATTAAAGAAGCCATTTTAATTGGATTGTCAAATATTAATGATTTGGAGCCTTCCAGCATCGACATTACAATTGGGAATTTATCCCCAGATTCCTCATGGACCTCGATCATATTCGGCAAGACCGACTCATCACTGCTTCCCTGGCCAGGCCAACTCATCTTCACGCCTGAACATCAAGCAGCTCCATGGCCCCTTGTATGGCCGTCCCCCTCGTCAACGCCCAATATGGGCTCCATGACCTCACTCATCTAAGGAGGGCCGCAGAGGGAGAAATTTAACCCAAATGTCAAATGAATACAGGAAGTGATTCAATACGAAATAATGGAAGAACTCAGATGCACCCTGCAAGCCTGACACCAACCGCCGACATCATCTCCAGGCCCGTCAGGCGCTGAACCTCAAGCATGAGAAAAGCATGGGAGGAGTCGATTTATTTATAAAATCCCAACCATCTGGGCTTAATTGATTAGGTGAGAACTGATTAGTTATTCCCTCCATTCACAGTCTTGCTTTTTCGTTTGCCTTTCCCTTCCTCCTTCTCCCTCGCCTCCCTCCTGTCTGGGGGACATTGCCCACTCGGAAGGATAGTAAGCTCACGCTTTCCAGCCGCCACCTCCCTCCATCCTCTTTCCACCTCTTCTCTCCTAGTGTTGGCCCCAGGACCCCAGAATGTCGAACAGGCACCATAACTGCGTCAGGTTTGTGCTCACCAAGGAAGAAGCTGTACCACTAAGTGAGGTATTTGGGTGGACAGTGTTATTAGATGTGCTGGGGTTCAAGGCTGAGGATTTTTACTGCCTCATTTTGTTGGCCCATGTGCTTGACGTGTCCTTTCAGTCCACTGAAAGGCGTGCCGAGTTCTGGGTGAGGTGGACCACTGCTCGGTCAGCCGGTTCTCTGGCTGACTGGGTGGTCGAGGCCCACTCTGACGATGAGAGGGTCATGACAGTTCGCTTCTCCAAGGAGTGTGTCTGATTACAACATAACGTTTTGGTTGTTTCGTTATGTCGAAGTTAAGACCCCGCCATGGTATATCCAAAATGGTCTGGGTATATCGACCGGAGCTCGGCAATATCGCATTAAGTTCTGTGTTAAGGAGGATGGCACGGTCACCCACATTCCTCATGGGATAGTCATGGGGATGCACTGTGGGCAAGTGTTTCACATGGATCAGCCAAAATTATGCTGCAGATGCAGACAGCTGGGCCACCTAGTTTCTGGGCGCAAAGGGCAATTTTGCTCGCAGTGAAGCCAGTTGGGACATTTGAGGAAGTACTGCATTTCTCCGGAATGGTGCAACCTCTGCGGTTCACCAGGGCACACCTTCCGCTCCTGCCCACAGAATTATGTGAGCAAGATGTGTGCCTTTGTGGGCGGGGTGGGGATATTGCCCCAGGACCATGTATGGTGTCAGTGCCTGTGCAGTTATCCC
The DNA here is from genome assembly GCF_056783735.1 of Eptatretus burgeri. Lineage (NCBI taxonomy): Eukaryota > Metazoa > Chordata > Myxini > Myxiniformes > Myxinidae > Eptatretus > Eptatretus burgeri. The sequence continues at coordinate 139,706,122 of NC_140964.1, forward strand.
ACCCTACCGCAGTGAGAAAGGAGGAAAGGAAAGAGTAGGAGGAGGAGGGGATAAGTGAGGATAAAGAGGTGGAGGAGACAGGAGCAACGACGGGGAGGTGGCAAAAAGGGATCCCTCAAGGGGAGAGGGGATTGCTCCGGTGGTGGGGGCGGAGTTAGCAGCTTCCACTCTGGAGACCCCACTGCCGGAGGATGAAGGAGCCAGCACCTTCTCCAGCTATGAAGAGTTTGACTTGGACAAGTGGGAAGTCCAAAAGCACTGGAGGAGAAGCCGGAACAAAGGGAAGGCTTCCTTGAAGAATCAATCCACACTGCCAATCCACAAGAAATGGGTGCACACAAGGAAGGAAAACCAAGCAAGGAGTGGGAGAGAGAGACAGACAGACAGACAGACAGACAGACAGACAGACACAGCGACCTTGAAACAGGACATTCAGAGATGGCAAAGGGAGCCTCCCCCTCCCCTCTCCCATATCCATTCCCGCTCCCAGAGGAGAAGTCCCCTCCCCCTCCAGGTGCTGCGGAAGCAGTGGGGATCCACAGGGTGGAATGACAGTTTGTTTTATTCTTGACTTCTTGATTTTGGGTTTCTTTTTTGCCTTTGATTTTTTCCTCTTCTTTGATTTCTTCCTCTTTGATTTCTTCTCTTTTGATTTCTTCTCCTCCTTTTTTTATTTTCTTTGATTTTTATTATTATTATTTTTTGGAAAACCATATGGAGGCTCAAGTGAGAGCTAATACACATCCCTCAGATCGACTTCCGGTTCCGGGTTTGGAGCGTCAATAGGTCTCCCTCAGCGCTCTCTGCTGACGATCTCAAAGTTTCCGGTGGTTATTTGTCCCGTTTTAACTGTTTATTCTCTCACATGTTACTGTGTGTTCCGAGTTCGGTTTTGTTTCAAAAATCGTGCTATTTTGTGAGATTTTGTCATACCGGACGCTTGAGGCCTACCCTTGAGGCTTGAGGCCCACCGGTACGATCGTGTTTTTGTTTTTTCTCCCCATTACCTTCAATTTCTATCTTCCCCACTTTCTTGGCATCCCCCATCCCTCCCAATCAATCATTCTATTTCTTATCTTAAAACAAAAACAAACAAACAAAAAAAACCGCTATCTTTCTCCTTCCTCACTCACGACTCTCGATTCTTCTTCTTCTATTCTTCTTCTATTCTTCTTCTATTCTTCTTCTATTCTTCTTCCTCCATTTTTTTTCAACAACACTTCCATGACCTAATCTGTTGAAAACTCTCAAACATCAATAATAATAATAATAATAAAAACGATCTCTTATCATGCTTCATCTTCCTCTTTCACACGTGTGGTTCTCTTTACTGTATTTGCACTATTCTTCTATTTAAACAGACTGCTCTCAATTCGACCTTTCCTTCATACCTTGCCTAAAAAATCCAACGGTTACAGCGTTTCTTCTCTCTATTCTCTGAATTCGCCTTTATTGCATCCCTCAAGAAATGTGTTTAATCGCATAACTGACCTAAAACTTTTAAAAACCCCAGTTTGCGATGAATGGTCACTTTCCATCAACCATACTTTTTTCCAACTTCAGTGCCAACTCACCCCTCTCACCCCTCACTCAAAAAGCAACCATCCCACTCTTCTCCCTCCAAGCCTCCCTCTCACCTCTCTCAAAACTGACCTTTCTCCCACCATTCATCTCCCTCACTCATCCTTCTCAAAATTGCCCCCCCCCTCTCATCCACAAAGCTGCCTCCTTCCACTGCCCTCTCACCTCCATCTCTTCACTCCACCTCCTCAAATACTCAACTGCCTTCTTCCCCCTCTCTTGTCCCTGCTCTCCCTCAGAACTACAGAGCCTTTTCTCCTCCTCATCAGGCCCCCTCCACTCCCTATCCTGCAATCCCCCACACTCTTTCAACAACCCTCATTACCTACCCCCCCTCGTCCCTTGTCATACCCTCCCCCCCAAACCCTGCACCAAAAGCCTTCTCCCTCCCTCTTCATTAAAAGTGTGGACCTCAAATATCCGGGGTCTTCGCTCAAACCTTTCATATCTCTCCATACAGGTTGCCACTGACAAACCAGACATAATCTGCCGAACAGAAACTTTCCTCCCCCAAGACGTGTCTGACTCCCAAGTATCTCTCTCTGGTTTCTCCCTGCGAGGGGTATGACAGACCTGAGCCTCGTCCTGGTGGAGGAGTTGCTCTCTTCATCAAAGACTCTATTCCTCACTCTTCATGCACTGCCCTCACTCCCCCACACCCCCAGGAATTCCTCTGGCTTTGGCTTCCCCTCCACTCCAACCTCATGCTTATATGTGTGTTGTACCGTCCATCGAACAGTGATGACTCCATCCACACCTCACTATCCGAAAATATGGACTAACTTCTATCTTCTCATCCAAACTCAGTCAACTTCCCGACCCGGATCTCAACCAATGCTACTCTATCTCTTCTGGATCTGATTTTGACAAACTTCCCTGACAATATCTGCTGCTCTTCCTTCCGTTCCAATCGGTTCTTCTGACCACGTCCTTGTCAAAGTGGACATCTCTCTGGTTGTTATCAGAGAACCACCTCACCGACGTCGAGTCTGGCATTTCACTCAAGCCGACTGGCAGGGTCTCCAAGCAGCCCTCAAACTTATAGACTGGTCTCCTATCGCTACTTTCTCCAACATCAACTCATCCTGGGAATTCTTTCAAAGAAACTTGCTCTCCCTCATGCACAGATTTATCCCCTCTCATCTTTAGTTGTCCTACCCTTCCTCCCACCCTTGGTTTACTGAAGCTTGTGGCGAGGCAGTTGTCCTGAAACAACTTGCCTTTGCCTCATGGAAAGCAAACCCAACTGAGGGTAATCTCAGTTCTTTCCATAAAGCTCGGAACAAGTGTGTATCTACCCTCAGGAGAGCCAGAAAACAACATCTTTCTCATCTCAAGTCTGAACTCTCAAACCTCTCTCCCTCCTCAAAATCCTGGTGGCATCGAATTAATCTATTTCTGGTGTATGTTCCCCCTCCATCCCTCCGTTACCTCAAATGGCCGCACTGCTGATACTGAACGTGAAAAAGTTGAATGTCTAAACTCGGTGTTTGTAGCTAAATCTTGTGTCCAAAACCCATCACTTTCTCTACCCACCTAACCCAGTCACACCCAACTGTCCCTGGACTCTGTGTCCTTTTCTCCTGACAAGGTGGAGAGCTTGCTGTCAAACCTCGAGTCAGATTCTGCAACCGGTCCAGATGGCATCAGCCCACGTGTCCTCAAAGCCTGTTCTTCTGCTCTTGCTCACCCTCTCTCTGTTCTATTCACCATCTCATTTGCCCAAGGTCATCTGCCATCTGCTTGGAAATCAGCAAACATCACTGCCCTGCACAAAATAGGTGCAAAAACAGATCCCTATAACTACAGACCAATCAGCCTTCTCCCAATCATCAGCAAGGTTATGGAATCCATCATCGCTTCAGACATCAAATCCTTCCTCTTCTCCAATGGCTTGATTTCTGATCATCAATTTGGTTTCAGACCAGGTCACTCTACCCTGGATATGCTGCTTCTGCTCTCCCAACAATGGATGGAGGTCCTCAATGCCAGACAAGAAATCCGAGCCGTATCCCTGGATATATCACGTGCTTTTGACACGGTCTGGCACCCTGCCCTGCTCACCAAACTCTCTTCTGATGGTATCCAAGGCCATCTCCACTCATGGCTCGCAGACTTCCTCTCCTGTTGCAGTCAACGTGTGGCCCTAAATGGAGTTCTTTCATCTCCCCTTCCTGTCCAGGCTGGAGTTTCTCAAGGTAGCGTTCTGGGCCCTGTTCTTTTTCTGGTTTTCATCAATGATCTCTCCGACTGGAAAATCCTCCATAGCTCTTTGCTGATGACTCCACCCTCTGCCGTACCATCGGTCATCCCTCAGACTGGCAAGCAGCAGCTTCTTCGCTCACTGCTGATCTGGATAAAATCACAAAAAAATCACACATTTACTACACGCAGTGTTATTGTTGATATTTGAAGGTTTAAAAGGTGGTAAGTTTCTTTTGCGTTTCAGTATGTATGTATGTATATATATATATATATATATATATATATATATATATATATATATATATATATATATATATATATATATATATATATATATATATATATATATATGTAAGCCTGGTGTTGGCTTAGTGGTTAGGGTGGTGGCTTGGGATCCCAGGATCCTGAGTTCAATCCTCGTTGGCTGCTGAATTAACACCAGGGGGTTGACTCAGCCTGTCATCCATCTGAGGTCGGCGAAGTGAGTACCAGTGTACTGGTCCCGGTGTATGCCCCAGTTAGAATAGGTATGCCATATCCCTGTGTGTTGTAAGAGGCGACCAGGGTTGGCGTCAGAAAGGGCATCCGGCCATAAAACATTGCCTCGAGAAAAAGCCCAACCCCTGCACAGCAGGGAAAAATGGCTGTAAAAATGGTCATATATATATATATATATATATATACACACACACACACCTGGTGAATGCACCCGGTGTTGCCCGGGTTCTTTTTGAATGAATTTAATCTTCAATGCATATGTCTGACACGAGCACAGTATCAGTTCCCTATTGGGCCATGGCAGTCATCGGCTAAGGGGGTCGGTGAGGGGGAAACGCACCCCCTTCCCCCCCCCCTGGCCGATGGGCCTTGCCACATAGCCTATAACCTTCCCGGGGCCCATCCCGACATTTTTTTTTCAGTGGTGAGCTCTCATCTTTCACCTTTCAGGAGATTAGCGCGTGCAGACAAACAGACACACTTTCAACTTTATCTAAATATATATACTAGTAGTAATGCCCGGCGTTGCTCGAGCGAGCAATAAAGCCCAGTGTTGCCCGGGCTTTCTTGCAAATTTCCTGAATAGGGGTTAGGGTTCGCGGTTAGGGTTAGGGTTAGCTGTTAGGGTTAGGGTTAGCTGTTAGGTTTAGGGTTAGTGTTAGGGAAGCTAACCCTAACCCTAATAGCTTGGCGTAGCGGAGGTAAACAGCGCCCGGGGCAAAGTGGAAATTTGCGTCCCCCGTAGGCCTTAAACTTGAGTGGATTTGAATGGAAAATCCCATAAGGGATATCGATTTATCGATTTTTTTTTTCGAATATCTGAAGTGTTATGGAAAAAATTTATAGCCAATGACCGAAGTTGGACCAAAAGCCTTAATCGTACCGAATTTGAATGGAATCCGTTGGAGTTTGTGAAAATGCATCAAAACGAATTTTGAGGGGCCTCTTAAGGAAGACAATAATATCATTAGTATATGTGCCAAATCTTGTTTCATTTCATGCAGTAACAAAAATCTGATGGTGGAACAAAGAAAGGGGTGTGCCGAAATATTAATATATTGTTACGGATTCGCGCCCGCCGGCGTGCTGACGGCCACGTAACTCGAATCGCGGCACGTCGCCCACCGGACGGACAATCCAGTCGTGACCCTCTCGGACTAACGCCGGGAACCAGTCACGGGTGGACCTTTCGGTCTCACCGCGATCGAGCCAATCGGCCCCCCGCGTGGGATAGGGTTGCTCGCCAAATTCGACCTACCTAAGTACCCACACGGAGGGTAGACCGGGCGATCGCACCTCGCCGCAGGTCGACTTTGGACACGGGCCACTTAAGCGACCCGTTCCGTACTATCGGGATAACCGAGCGGTGTTATCGTCGGCCTCGACGGTTCGATTAATTATCGGGCGTATTCAGCCTACTACCAACCCTTTACGTGAAGCAAGATGAGGATTCAATGAGAGAAATGACGAAGCGAAGCGGGAAACAGTTCAACACAAAGCACATTTATTCGCGATGAACGGAAAGCACACATATACAATTCCACCAAAAGCACATAGAAAAGAAGAGAAACACAATGCAATTTTACACAAAAAGCAAATGTAAAAGCGAAGACACAATGCAGAGCTAATACCGACTACCGAGCACACGGCAACACTTATACAATTCTACTTCACAGACGGCGCCGACAACACACATTCCCAAAGCAAAAGAAAAGAGAACCACCCTCCAGGATGAGGGGGTAGGCGGGCCTGGGGCCGAGACCGTGTCGGGCCTACCCGTCTGGTGATGAGACGCGGAGCGGCGGTGGTGCCTCAACTCCGCGGGCCTCGCGGACAGTGTCTGGTAGGGGGTGGGAAGGGGGCCCCCTTTGTCGCACTATCTCAGCGCGGGGGGAAACAGGAGGGGGTTGCTGATGCTCGGGGAAAGGAGGATCCCTACTCTGTCTCGGGTCCCGCGACGAGCGTCTCCACCTCGACCAGGTCGCGCCGTCGGCCTCCCTGGTGTGCAGCTCCAGGCACCGACGCGAGCACCCCCTCGTCTGCCTTCGCCGCCGCCGCCTCTCCACAGCTCCGTCCTCTTCGCTCCGACTCCAACTCCGAACTCTTCCTCCTGCGAACTCCCCCTGCGAACTCCCCCTGCGAACTCCCCCTGCGAACTTTTTTTTACTGACGAACGCGGTCGCTTATATAAGCCCCGTGGCTTCGCCTTTGACCCCCTGCCTTCGACCTTTCACCTCGCTCCCCATTGGCCCGAGAAAAAGTGGGCGTGAATGCATTTTGATCCATGAATTTGCATATAGCGACCGCCCTCCAACGCCCTGGAGGCGGGGCCAAATCGCCCCTTGCTCACCAATTGGACGGAACAAAAGTGGGCGTGAGTAGTTTTTGATCCGTTTTTGGAGCGGAAAGTCCGTGGTTTTGTACACGCTGTTCGGCGCGCGCCCTGCACTACCCACAAGCGGCGCAAGAACGGTGGCGATGCGACGGTTGCGAGGTGTGACGGTAAAGGTCGTGGCTGTTGTGGTGAAGCGGCGTTGTGGTGGGTGGTTGATGTTGTGACAACTGTTGAGACGTGGTTGGTGGTGGTAATAATGGCGGTTGGTCCAAAATAAAGATAGTAAAAGAAAAACGGCTATCCTGAAGAGTCGCAGCACGCATGAATGACATTTATTCCCTCTAGACAACGGGTTTGGGCCTAACTACACATATACTTACCGAAATATCTCACCTAAGGGACCTGAATGGTGGTTTGCGAATTTGGTAACCACAACAATATATATATATATACTCCATTTGCTGACCTCGGGAGGATGACAGGCTGAGTCAACCCCCTGGTGCATGTCAGGTCAGGTTAGATCTGTGACCTGCTACAGGTACCATGTAAACCTGTACTAACCTGTTCCATGGTCGGATTGTCGGCGACTAAACCGTCTCCCCACCAGGTTTTCTGGTGAGGAGGGTGTTTGGATATGGACACCCAGCAGGATTAAAAACAAAACCTGTCAAAGGGCGGAGGAGCTCCTTGTGAGCCAACGGCCATCCATGTCTCGTGCCCAACTGTGTCTGCGGACGTCCTCCTGCAGTTGGGTTACTTTTTTATTAGGAGGTTGGTGGCAGGATTTGCACTCCGGCCTCTGCAAAACCCTTCATTCCGCAAAACACACAAACGCAAAAAAAATCTGAAAACCCACTCCGTGGGAGTACCTCTTTCACAGGGCAGCTCACCGGATGACGGGATTGGGGCAAAGCCTTCGGGACCCCCAATCTTTGATGAAAGGAGGGAAACCACGGGGTAACCTCCCTGGGTCAGATTGCGGGAGAATGTGTCGGAGTGGTGCTGAGGTGTCGTCCACCAGACGGCGGTCTCCTTGGGTTAACCTGAGGCGGTCCCTTCGAGTGGGTGCCTGGAATGTCCTATCCCGAAGAGAGGATGATCACCTGTCTCTGTTATCATCTGAGCTCAAGCGTTTGGACATCGGGATTGCAGCACTCTCTGAGGTTCGGAGACCGGATTGCGGCGAGATAATGGTGGGTGGTTACACCTACTATTGGTCTGGTCGCTCTGATGGTTACCATAATCAAGGAGTTGTTGGAGCTGTGTCCAATAAGCTGACCCAAATGATAATTGAGGTAACACCGGTCAACGAGCGTATTATGAGACTAAGGATTCGTCACTCCTTTGGTGTCATTTCCCTGGTCTCTGTCTCTGCTCCGACTGAGGCGAGTGACCTCACCGTGAGGAACACATTCTACGCCACGCTCGAGTCTGTGGTTGATCAGTGCCCCAGACGAGATACACTTCTCGTCTTGGGGGATTTCAATGCATCGACTGGAACTGATAGGGATGGTTATGAGACGTGTGTTGGTCCCCATGGGTCAGGAACTATGAACCAGAATAGCACTAAGTTCCTTGACTTTGCAAGAAGTCATGGACTTAGGGTGGCTGGTTCATGGTTTCAGCACCCACAAGCTCATCGCTGGACTTGGTATTCCAACACTGGCGGTGCGGCAAAGGAGATTGACCATGTCCTCGTTGACGGTCGCTGGAGGATGATCCAGAACTGCAGGGTCTACCGGAGTGCTCAGTTCCTCAATACTGACCACAGGCTTGTTGAAGCAACTCTAAAGCTGCACCTTAAATCCTGGAGATTGGTACCATCCCAGCCTCGGCTGGATGTTGGCAAGCTCAGGGATGAGAGAGTAGCTGAGGAGTTTGCGAACAGGCTGAGTGGAGATTTGGGGGGTCCTGAAGAGTTATGGATTACCTTCAAGACCACCGTCCTTGATGTTGCCGGTGGATGTCTTGGAACTCACCGCAGGGCAAAGAAGAATTTTGTCTCTCAAGGGACACTGGATACCATTGACCAGAGTCGCAGGGCCAGGCTGAATGGCAGAGCTGAGCTGTTCAGGGAGCTGAGGCGTAAAACTGTACATGCACTAAGGGTGGACAAGGAGGCCTATGTGCCAGGAATTTGTGAGGGGGTAGAGCATCACCTGTGGACAGGTGATTCTCGTCCCGCTTACAGGGGAATTCGCGCATTGCGTTCATCTAAGTTCATCCCTCGGAGCACTGCAGTTCGAGCAGAGAGTGGTAGGCTCTTAACAGAGGAGTGTGAAGTGAAGGCCTGCTGGGCCGCTGACTTTGAGTGGTTGTACCAGGCTGATCCACCAGCTGTCGAGTTGGACCTCAATGGTGTTACAATCCCTGTTGCTGACCCTCCAATCAATTGTGGTCCACCTTCACTTGTGGAAACACGGGCTGTGGTGAACCGGTTGAAACGGGGCAAAGCTCCAGGGATCTGTGGCATCCATGCTGAACTTCTCAAGGCTGGTGGAAATGCTGCACTCGTGTCGTTGCATTCAGTTTTGTGCTCTGCCTGGAACACAAGCATCATCCCAACTGATTGGAAGAGGGGCCTTGTTGTCCCTCTCTGGAAAGGGAAGGGTGATCGCCAAGACTGCAACAACTACCGAGGGGTGATGCTGCTCTCAGTGCTGGGCAAGGTCTTTGCTCGGATAATTCTTGATAGGGTTCGCCACCATCTGCTTGAGCACCAGCGTCCAGAGCAGTCAGGCTTTTCACCAAAGAGGTCAACGATTGACCACATCCTTGCTCGTCGTGTCCTCACCGAACGCAGACGAGAGTTTCGGCAGGGGCTGCTTGCAGCCTATGTTGATCTCAGTAAAGCGTTTGATTCAGTGAATCGGGATGCCCTCTGGAGGATTCTTGCTCTTCGTGGGGTTCCACCAAAACTGATCGATCTGATGTCTGAACTCTACTCTGGTACTGAGAGTGCTGTGAAGTGTGGTGGTACCATCTCTGATTTATTTCCAGTTGTTACTTGACTTTGTCAGTGGTGTGTTCTGGCCCCCACACTTTTCAGCACTTGTATGGACTGGATTTTCGGGAGGATGTCGGAGAGATCAAGCAGCGGTGCATCATTTGGGAATGTCAAGATCTCGGACCTTGATTTCGCAGATGATGCAGTCATCTTTGCGGAGACTTTAGACATCCTTTTGGGGGCCCTCGACGTGCTGAATGAGGAGTCGGAGCCGCTGGGATTACGGGTTTCTTGGGTCAAAACTAAGATCCAGGCTTTCAATGACATCTTGGTTGCTGCTGTCCTGTCTGTGTCTATTTGTGGTGAGGATGTTGAGGTCGTGGAGAGATTCACTTACCTTGGCAGTGATATTCATGTCTCTGCTGGCTGCGAGTCAGAGGTCAATAGACGTCTGGGTCGGGCCTGGGGAGTCATGGATTCCCTGGATCATGGGGTGTGGCGCTGCCGGTTCCTGTGCGGGATGACGAAAGTCCGAGTCTTCAGGTCCTTGGTGCTTCCAGTCTTGCTCTATGGATGCGAGACTTGGACTCTGACCAAGGATCTGAGACGGAGACTTGATTCCTTTGGTACCAGGTCTCTTCGGAGAATCCTTGGCTATCGCTGGTCAGATTTTGTGTCCAACGAGCGGTTTCTGAGAGAGACTCGGATGAGATTTGTTACCCGCATCGTCCGTGAGCATCAGTTGCGGCTGTATGGACATGTGGCTCGTTTTCCTGACGCTGATCCTGCTCACCAGATTCTCTCAGCGAGGGAGTCTCGTGAGTGGAGGAGGCCAGTGGGCGGACCACGTTCCTCGTGGTTGCAGCAGGTTGACCAACATCTCAAGGAGATGGGGATGGGCCTGGCATCTGCCTGGGGGAAGGCCAGACAGAGGCCCCTGGAGTACCGGCGGAAAGTGGACGCAGCGACGCGCTGTTCTGGCACATGCTCCCATTCCTGACCTGACTTGATATATATATTTATATATTTATATATATATATATATATATATATATATATATATATATGTACATATATGTGTGTGTATGTATTTTTTAAAATTTTGTTGGAACCATTCTGTGTTCAGAGAGTGTCGGTGCTGCCGAAGCCGTTTCCTGGGCTATTGGGCACAGTCCTGGACGGGTCGCCACTCTGACGCAGGATACTCGAATGGCTCAATTATCCCAGCAAGCTGGTTCTCCATTTGCCGACCTCGGAAGGATGACAGGCTGAGTCAACCCCCTGGTGTATTAATTCAGGAGGATTCAGGAGGCTTGAACTCAGGACCCTCGGAGACTAAGCCAACACCAGGCTCTGTGTATGTATGTATATGTATATGTATATCTAACTATCCAAGGAGGAGGAGGAGGAGGAGGAGTAGGAGGTTAAGGGTGAGTGCTTTTTTCAATGTGAAAATTGAATGAGGTACTCTTCGCTGTGGAGCATCAGTAGCACCTTATTCACCACCTTTTGAGCTCAGGGATAAAGGGTGGGGTTTTTTTTTCTTCATTTTCTTCAGGGAAAACAAACGGGATCGTGAAATTGACCCGCCGACTTAATCTCAGGAAGAGAACAGCTCCGGCTTTGTGTGCGTCCGGAAGGTGGGGGGCGGGGGGCTGTTCAAAGCGGCCGCCAGAGCCCCCCCATACTGAGCGCGAGCTGGCCTGCTTTACCGCCATATATGATCGCAGCTCGGTTATTACACTCATGGTCGAAGCTGCAGCTTTGGCACGAGGTTCACAAAAATATACAAAGTTTGTGTCTTTCCAGCACACGAGACCCCGACTGTGCAGACACGAAACGTTCCGCCGCTCGGAGAGGTAACGGGTATCCCTCTGTTTTTCCGACCGGAGAGCCGATACCATGAAACCCTCGAAGAAGGGAAGGTAGTGGGGTGAGCGCAGGAAAGAAGGGGGGAGTCAGTTTGGGGTGGGGGTGGTGGTGGTGGTGGTGGGTGGTTGGGATCTTTTTTGAGCGAACGAGCGCAGGTTCGCTGTGCCTCGATGTGAGTCGGGTCACGGCGCTCCGGGTCCTCTTCACATGATCTCGGCGTCGGACGGGTACCATGGGTTGTTCGGTGAGCCGAGCGTGCTGCGAGAAGCCTGTCCCGGACTCTGAGCAAGATCAACTCGGGGAGCCAGGGAGCGCATCTTTTGCAGGCGAATCGCGCACTAAACGCCCCGGGAAAAGGAGGAGGAAGAAGAGGGAGCGAAAAGAGGAAGCTGGGAAGGGAAAGGTATGGCACGACCTTGAGCGCTTCAATATGTGTCCCATTCACTTGAGCGATGTACCGTTAACGGCTGACCCTTTTTTTTGTGAAAAAAAAACAATTTCTTTTTTCGAAGTGCCAGCAGGAGACGCTGCATTGTGGAGCATGCTGTCAGAGAACCCCATATGTGTCCCATTCACTTGAGCGATGCACCGTTAACGGCTGACCCTTTTTTTTGTGAAAAAAACTCTTTTTATGAAGTGCCAGCAGGAGACGCTGCATTGTGGAGCATGCTGTCAGAGAACCCCATATGTGTCCCATTCACTTGAGCGATGTACCGTTAACGGCTGACCCTTTTTTTTTGTGAAAAAAAAACAATTTCTTTTTTCGAAGTGCCAGCAGGAGACGCTGCATTGTGGAGCATGCTGTCAGAGAACCCCATATGTGTCCCATTCACTTGAGCGATGCACCGTTAACGGCTGACCCTTTTTTTTTGTGAAAAAAAACTTTCTTTTTATGAAGTGCCAGCAGGAGACGCTGCATTGTGGAGCATGCTGTCAGAGAACCCCATATGTGTCCCATTCACTTGAGCGATGTACCGTTAACGGCTGACCCTTTTTTTTGTGAAAAAAAAACACTTTCTTTTTTCGAAGTGCCAGCAGGTGACGCTGCATTATGGAGCATGCTGTCAGAGAACCGACTGCTCATTTGCTTGTCACTGAGGTTATGTTTTCATCCCTGTCTGTTTGTCTGTGAGCAGGATATCTCAAAAACTTATGGACATATTCGGACGAAACTCGGTAGACAGGTTGGGTGTGTGACAAGGACTAATTGATTCGGTTTTGGTGAAGATCCGAATCTGGATCCGGATACGATAATTATTTAATTTTTCAAGTGATGCTTCACCATTGAGAGATCGGGCCCAAAACGATATCTTTGGCACGGCATCTCAAAAATTTGTGACAAAACGAGGTGGATGAGTGGAGTAAACGAGGGGGACGAGAACAAGGCGATTCGATTTTGGTTCTGGTCCGGATCCAGATCCAGCCTATCGGTGGGAAATAAAACGTCAACTGTTCAACCTGGCAGAGGTATGTACTCCACCGAGTGGTGTTCCAGTTATATGTGCAGTCATCTGTTTGCAAAAGTGAGCCTTTGGGCTGGTGCCACGGTCACACCTTTTTAGATGCCACGGTCACACTGTTGCCTCGAGTGGAATCCGACAAAAACTGTAGTCCTGTTCTCGTGCAAGCGGTGTTGCATAATGGAGCATGCTGTCCGTCCCATCTGCATTCAGGTTGTGGACGCTAATGATCACACGGTATCTCCAGCGAAAGAGTTGGCCATCGTGTTCCACTGCCTTGGATAAATACTCTTCCAGGAAATTGAATCAAATTTGGAAGTTAATTACAAATGGGACTTGGATGTTCCGTTCATGGTACGATTGATGCTCCAATTGGAGCAGAATCATCACCAATTAAGTGGAAGGAAAAGGTAAAAATTTTGATTTGGCCTGGTGAAGTTTCCGAGCACTTGCCTGATTTGATAACTGGAAGGAAAGTTGATGTCGAGACCCGTCAATTCATGAACTGGCACTGAAGTAGCAACTTGTCCACGTGTGGACGTCTAACCATCGGTTTGAGAAACGTCGGGTCTTGAGATCTGCTGAAAATAAAGTTTCCGTTACTTTGTTTTCTATGAGGATAAGGATGACTCGTTTCCAGCCAACAGAATCAGATTTGGCACCGTTCTTATGAGTTTGGGTAAGATTGCTCGTTTTCCATGGTGCAGGCAGGCATTCCTCAGAAAATGACCTGCACTCGATGTGAAAGAGACACGGAGAGACACAGAATCCAAAACAGATGAATGCTTATCGAGTTAATACTTGGTGGAAGCACCTTTGACAGGAATTACAGCTGTGATTTTGTTGGGATAGGTCTCTACCAACTTTGCACACCTTGATTGGCCAATATTTTCCCATTCTTCTGTACTAAACTCTTCAAACTCGGTCAAGTTGCGTAGGGAGTGTTGATGGACAGCAATCTTCAAGTCATGCCACAGATTTTCGATTTGATTTTTGTCGGGGCTCTGATTTGGCCACTCAAAGATATTTATATTTTTGTCCCTTAGCCACTCCAGTGTAGCTTTGGTTGCGTGCTTCAGGTCGTGGTCATGCTAAAAGGTGAACTTCCGTCCCAATTTCAGCTTTCATGCAGAGGAAAGCAGGTTTCCTCTTGGATTTTTCTGCATGTTGCTCCATCCCTTTTCCCTTCTATCCTGACAAAGTGCCCTTGTCCCTGATTATGAGAAACATCCCCATAACATGATAATAATAGCTGCCACCACCATTCTTCACAGTAGGGATGGTGTTCTTTGGGTGATGTGCCGTGTTGTGTTTGCACCAAACGTTATGTTTTGCATTTCGGCTAAAAAGTTCCATCCTGGTTTTGTCAGACCACAAATCGTTTTGCCACATGGCTTCAGAATCTCCGGAGTGCTTTTTTTTGCATACCACAGATGGGCTTTTTAGATCCTCGTGGAGGATCTCCAAGTCTTACTCACGTTGTTGTTCTTGTGGACTTTTTTGTTTCACAGCCTTCAGTTTTCATCGAAACTTCCTGAAACTTGGCGTATATATGTAAAAATACCCTGCGCAGACAGTAACCATCTCCGATTTTGAAAATTATTCCTGGAGAAAAAGTTATGACGTCAAAATATCTCCGCTAATCGAAATCGCCGAAAAAATTATCTCCGAAACGAGGCAAGCTTTTTGAATTCTGTTTGCGGGAATCGAACAGGGCATTAGCAGAGATTAATTATCGCACATATGATACGTCACTATGACGTCATATCAATTTTTATGACGTCATTCCTATTTTTTGACACGTTTTGTTTCACAACCCAGAGTTTTCATCGGATCTTCGTGAAACTTGCCATGTATATGCAGAAAGCCCACGCGCAGGCAGTAACCATCTTCGATTTTGGAAATTATGCTGAGAAAAAAAGTTGACGTCATAATATCGCCGTGAATGGAAATCACGTATACCATTATTTCCCAAACTAGGCAAGCTGTTTGAATTTTGTTTGCGGTAATCAAGCCGGGCATTAGCACTGATAATTTATCGCAAACCTGATGCATCACAATGATGTCATATTCGTTTTTATGACATCATCATTAAGAGGACGAGGATCTTAGCTCATTTGAGCTTGTTTGAGTAATGGTTTCCTTCTTGCCACCCTACTATACAGGCCAGACTTGTGGAGTGCTTGAGATGTTGTTGTCACATGTACACAGTGACCAGTGTTTATCATAAAGGTATGCAGCTATTTCAAAGTTGCCATTGGCCTCTTGGTGGCCGCTCTGATCAGGCCCCTGGAGTTCCGTCGGAAAGTCAACGCAGCGACGCTCTGCTCGAGCACATTCTCCCATACCTGACCTGACCTGACCTGAAGTTTTCTGTTCTATGTTGAATGGTCCTTCGGAATAACTTGCCAGCACGTGAAATCAAGGCAATGGTTCGGTTATTTGAATATTCTCTTGTATCCCCTTTCTTTGGAAATCGTATGTGGACTGACTCCTTCCACCTTATAGGCATACACAATCCTGCTCCAGATCTGTGTGCAGATAGCTGTTAAAATTTTGATTACCTCCTCCCCAACGACCGAAAGAGTGTTATTGGAATTTCATCGATATCTGGTGCTTTTCCATTTTCCAGCTTCAAGGCCCTCCGTACCTCACATTCCATCACTATTGGTTCTTGCTCATGTTCTCTTTCTTCGAAAGTTGCCGTCTTATTGTTATCAAGTTTGTATGGAGTTCTGGTATCATCCTTCCAACGTTCTTTCACCTGTGTTTCCTCTGTCAGATTTTTTTTTCCTGTCTGCTCTTAAGGACCACAATCCGAGACCTAAACTTTCCTGTGATGTCCTTTTTTCTTAAAAAAAAAAAAAAATTCATGGTTTTTCCCACTATTGTCACTTCCTATCTTTATGCATGCCTCTTTGAAACATCAATCTTTATCTTTCGCAGTTTGTTGTTGGATGTCGGCATATAGCCGCTTGATGTCCTCTGTTGATTTGCCTTTGGTTTTCATTTCTCTTCTTCTGTCTGCAATATTTATTGCCTCTTCTGACATCCATTTGGCCTTCTTCTTTCTGCTTGCTTTTTGGATGTTGTTTTGGGCCTCTTATTTATGCAATGTCTTCAACCTCTTGCCACAGATCAACCTGCATTTTGTCCACCACATCAAGCTCTGCAAAACAGTTTTTTTGTTGCTTTTAATACCCTCGCCGAAGGATTCGGAGAGGGTATTGCATTTGGGTCTGTTTGATTGTTCATTTGTCTGTCTGTCTGTCTTTGTCCGCACAGAAATTTCGTGTTTTTTTTCCGCAACCGCTTGTCGGATTGAGACAAAATTTTCACCATTGGTGCGACTACTCATGTAGAATGTTTCAATGACAATTATGACGTCATAGGTCACGTGGTGTGGCAGCCATTGGAAAAATGGAAAAACTTTGGACCTCTGTATCTTTGAAACTTGGCACAGAGCAAGTACTCCTCATGTGGAACGAGTGCGATTTTTATTTTTATTTTTATTATGACATTATAAGTGCCCTTGTTATGACATCATAACTGAATATGTAGAACACCACATCCGATCAGTTTGAACATTTTTGAGGGTCATGTAGGGATAAAATGGTCCACAGAAAAAAAATTCATGATACCATCGGTCATGTGATTCGGCAGCCATATTGTTCTTTTTACAGCGCGTGCACTGTATTCAATTGCACCGAGTTTGAAATGTCCCTGGCGTCGTCGACCACGTCTCCGGTGGGTCTGGTGTCCCCCCGTCCCCCCCCATGTGCCTCAAGACAGCCAATGACGGCCGTCCGGTAGATGCAGTGCGTAACCTTGACGGAAATGGCGACAATTGACGGAAATACCCGAGTAGTTCAATGGAAATTTGTGAAACTAATGTGTAATATATGTGAAAACCATTTAATTTATTGCTTGACGGAAAAAAAACGAAGAAACGCTCCCCTCATGTACGAACGAACAAACGAAAGACGTCATTTCCGTCCACCATGGCATTTCGCGCCGAACACAGAAAGCTAAGTTCATCTTATGCCATCATTCTCTTTAATATTAGCCATAAACAAGTGTTTCGTCATGCATCAGTAGTTGAAATGTACTTACAATCATTCTTTTGCGGCCTCCTGCCACGCTGTATCGAACGATTTCATTCCTTCTGTTCTATATAAAGGTGCTTATCACAATAATAACAAGATTTTTACATTTCAAATATTAATACGCTTCTTAATTGTTTTTCAACTGAAAAAGCATAAATTGCATATTTTAACATTAGTGTACTCATTTGATTCACCACACACGCTGTATTGAAGGATTTCACTTGTTTAATTTTAAACCTTCAAAAATCTTCTCTGAAGGGGCCGAACAGATTGAGGCGAAACTCTACACATATAACTGCCTGTCAATGAGGAACAAAAGGTTCATACATATGATGTCATTGGTTACATGGTTTGGCAACCACATTGGATTTACCCTAAAACTTATCAAAATCTTTTCTAGAACGGCTGGACAAATCGAGGGGAAAATTCACACAAGTATCCAAGGGCATCTCCACTCACGGCTCGCAGACTTCCTCTCTTGTCACAGCCATTGTGTGGCCCTAAATGGAGTTCTCTCATCTCCTCTTCCTGTCCAGGCTGGAGTTCCTCAAGGCAGCGTTCTGGGTCCTGTTCTTTTTCTGATTTTCCTCAGTGATCTCTCCGACTCTCTGGATAATCCTCTTTATCTCTTTGCTGATGATTCCACCCTCTGCCGTACCATCTGTCATCCCTCAGATCGGCAAGCAGCAGCTTCTTCACTCTCTGCAGATCTGGATAAAATCACAAACTGGTCCAACACATGAATCGTATCTTTCAGGCCAGACAAATTTCATTATCTCACTATATCTCTCCAAAAGGACCATTTCGAACCCCCTCTCCCCCCCCATCTTCTTTCTCAACAATCCACTGGAAAAAGTCCTTTCATTCAAGCTTCTGGGTCTCACCATCTGCCATCATCTTTCCTGGGAAAGCCACATTTTCAACCTGTCCTCTAAAGCCAGTCGCCAACTGGGAATCCTCCATCTTGCAAAGTCCTTCCTCGGCC